>NW_027466267.1:95000-102473 GCF_046127955.1 Nelusetta ayraudi
AGTATAGAGGGAGGTGTCAAAGGATGGAGGGAGGAGTCAGCGGACAGAGGGAGGAGTCAGTGGACAGAGGGAGGGGTCACTGGGAGCAGTGGGAGGGGGAGGAGCCTCTAATGGACCAGTTGGGGCGGGGATGGGAGGAGGGGGGGGGTCGCCCAGGGTGGGGTTCCAGCAGTAGTTGGAAGTTTGGATCTTCTCAACATTTTATCTTTTTCTATTGTTTTTAGTGCTGCAACAATGTAGCCTAAAGTACACCTGTCTGTCTACCTGTCTGTATATCTATCTATCTATCTATCTAGAAATAGATGTAGATATACAGGGTGAGCCACAGTCTTGGACAAACATTCACAGGCCAACACCTTGGGCAGCTGTTGTTGAAATGACCTCAGATCTTCTCAGACTGTTGAGAAACTGTTGAGATTTTCAGTGGATGTTTTCTCTGTGTTGTGTTCTCAGGGGGCGCCGTTCACCCCCAGAGAGAGAGGAGTGCTGCTGCTCACACACTCACCCAGTGGGCCCAGTGTGTGGGGTCAGAACCTCGTGATGTTCCAACTCTCCCTCTCTCCCTCTCTCTCCCTCTATCTCTCTCTCCCTCTCTCTCTCCCTCTCTCTCCCTCTCGCTGTCTCTCTCTCTCTCTCTCTCTCTCTCTCTCTGCGCATGCGTGAGTGTGGTGAGTGCGAAGTGAGCGTGGTGTGTGTGCGAGTGTGCTTTCTCGTACTTTCTTTGCTGTTTTTCTCGTTATATGTTTTTTTTTTTTTTCCTCAGTTTGTTTTTTTGTTAGTGTTTAATTAACTTTTTCAGTTGTTACTGGGGTGGGGTGGGGGTGCTATCGGGCATTATGCCCGCTGGCGGCGGCCAGGCGGAGCTGGAGAAGCTAACTCGCCGGCACGCTGTTAAGATTGTATCGCGGCTCGGTTGTTCGGTGGAAGAAGTGAGCTATGCCGTTGGGGAGGTGGTGGGGTTTGACAGCGTGAAATCTGCATCGCGTATGAACAGTGCGGTGGTGATTTTCCTGGACAGCGTGGAGAAGGTGGAGAAGGTGGTGGAGGCTGGCATTGTTGTAAAAGACGCCTTCACTCCTGTCTACCCGCTGGTCAACCCTTCCAAGAGAGTCACCATCTCAAACGCCCCGCCGTTCATTAAGAACGAGGATCTGCTCAAAGCGCTGTCCAGGTACGGACAAGTTGTCTCACCGATCAAAATGGTGTCGTTGGGCTGCAAGTCTCCCGAACTGAGGCATGTAGTTTGCCATCGCAGACACGTCTACATGGTCCTTAAAGACGCAGACAGCCACCTAAACCTGAGCGTTAATTTTAATATTGAAGGTTTTAATTACACTGTTTTTATCACGTCTGAAACCATGAAATGTTTTGGGTGTAAATCCGAGGGGCATCTCATCCGAGCTTCTCCCGAAGCCGGGAGGGAAGTTGCCGGTGCTTCGGGTTCGGGGCAGTTGACGGAGGGCGCCGCTGCTGGTGTCGGCGATGCCGCGGCGGCGGCCGGTGTTGCCGCCGTTGTTGCTGGCGCGGCACCGGCCGCCGCTGGTGCCGGCGTTGCTGGCGCGGCACCGGCCGCCGCTGGTGCCGGCGTTGCCGCGGCGGTCGGGGCCGCCATCTGTATCGGTGATGCCGCTGTTGTCGGGGCCGCCGCCGGTGTGATCGATGCCACCGTAATTGGAGACGGAGTTGACACCGCCGGTGGCGCCGAGGCGGTTGAGAGCCCAGCGGAAGAACCTGGCGCCTCAAATGCAAATAATGATTGTACGGTGGGAATAACTAGAGAAATCAATGAAAGAATTGAAACTGAAAGTAGTTGTGCGAACGACGCTTTTATGGATGACGTTTTGGAGGAACGTGATTTGAAGATTAATGTCAGTAAAAGGAAGAAATGTGTTGATAAGGGGCAGGGTGGTGGTAAAACAAAGAAAGCGCTGCATAACCTCTCTGAGGACGAAGAGGAGGTCGTTTTAACTGCCTCTCAAGAGGCAAAAGTCACCTCCTATCCTCTTGAGAAGATAAGAAAGTTCCTCACAGAGAACAAAGGTCGGAGGGGGATTACACCCGACTCGGTCTTTCCTGATCTTAATGGTTTTATTAGATCGGTCAGCCGATTTAGAGGTGACGGTGTTTTTAATGATCAGGAAGTGTACAGGCTGAAGAAAATGGTGACCAAAGCCAGAGTGGCACTGATGGAGGACGATGACTGATTTTATTTTTGTCATGTTTTTTGTTTTGGGTGCTTTTTTCACAATGATGAACATTAATGTTGGGACCATTAACATTAATGGAGCACGAGCTGCGACAAAGAGAGCCTCGCTTTTTAAAATGTGTGAACTGAAAAAGCTGGATGTGACCTTTGTCCAAGAGACCCACAGTGACTCTAACAATGAGGTTGACTGGAGGAAGGAGTGGCCAGGGCAGCTTTTCCTCAGCCACAAGCTGTCCACAAGTGCTGGGGTGGCGGTCCTCTTCTCCAGAGCATTCACTCCTCAGTCAGTGGAGACACAGGACATCATGCCTGGACACGCCATCATGGTGAAGGCGCTCTTTGAGGGCAAAAGACTGGTTTTCGTGTGTGTCTACGCCCCTGTCTCCGCTGTCGATAGAATGACTTTTTTTAAACGCTCTTTGTGATGTCATTGGTGGAGTTGCTGATGAGTTTTTATTTCTGGGGGGTGATTTTAACTGTACTGTTGAGGCCACAGTGGACAGGAACCACCTGGAGCCTCATCCTGCCTCGGCTGTTCGGCTCAATCGTCTCATCGAGACCCACGACTTGAGAGACGTATGGAGGGTTTTTAACAGCAGGTCCAGGCAGTACACCTGCTTTCACCGCAGAAACAGCACCTTAACTCTGGCCAGACTAGATCGTTTTTATTGTTTTAAACATCATTTTCGTGCTTTTAAAAATTGCCACATTGTCCCGATAGGTGTGTCTGATCATTCCCTGGTTCACTGTGCTGTCTTCATTCAAGATGTCAAAACATCCAGTACCTATTGGCATTTTAACACAGCACTTTTGGCCGATCGGTCTTTTAGAGAGGCTTTTAAGTTAGTGTGGCTCTCACACAGGGAAAAAAAGTCCTCATTCACCTCAGTGTCGAGGTGGTGGGACTATGGTAAAACAGTTGTACAGCAATTTTGTCAGCAATATAATCGCAACGTCACTAAGTACATTACCAGATCCCTTAAGGACCTGGAGACTGAGGTACAGGACCTACTGGACTGTACAGGAGATCAAGGGCAGGTTAAAGCCCTTAAGAGTAAAAAAGCTACTTTAGCTAACCTGTTGGGCATCACTGCACAAGGAGCACTGGTTCGTTCCCGGTTCATGGACGCCACCATGATGGATGCCCCATCCAAGTTCTTCTTTGGTCTGGAGAGAAGGAACGGCCAGAGGAAGACCATCCACTGTCTGCGATCAGGTGATGGCTCCTCGCTGACGGAGAACACAGAGATCCGGAGGCACGCCACACAGTTCTACATGGACCTTGTTAAATCTGAGTGGATGGAGATTCCAGGACTGGAGTCGGCCTTTCTGTCCGACTTGCCTCGGATTAGAGCGTCAGCTGTGGACCAACTGTCTGCCGAACTCACTCTGGAAGAGCTTCATGTGGCCCTCATGAGCCTCGCTAATGGCAGGGCGCCTGGCATTGACGGGATCCCAGTGGATTTTTACAAGACCTTCTGGATATTGTTGGGTGAGGACATGTTGGAGGTTTTCAGGGAGAGCTTCGGGAGTGGACTTTTACCCCAGAGCTGCAGGAGGGCAGTTCTCACCCTGCTTCCGAAGAAGGGAGACCTCCAAGACTTGGAGAACTGGAGGCCAGTTTCCTTGCTCTGTGGGGACTATAAAGTCCTGTCGAAGGCTCTGGCCCTGAGGCTCAAGGAGGTCATGGCTGAGATCGTGCACCCTGACCAGACTTATTGTGTGCCCGGCAGGTTAATAAGTGATAACATCACTTTGATTCGGCACGTTTTGGAAGTCTCCGACTCTTTGGACATAGCGACTGGTCTTATTTCCATAGATCAGGAAAAGGCTTTTGACCGGGTTGAACACCAATATCTGTGGAAGACACTTGCAGCTTTCGGTTTCAGCCCAGGTTTTATAGCCTGGATCCAGGTTTTGTACCGTGACGTTGTGATTATACTGAAAATCAACGGCGGTCTGGCTGCGCCTTTTGTTGTACGGAGGGGTGTGAGGCAGGGTTGCTCACTTTCTGGCATGTTGTACTCTTTAGCCATTGAGCCCCTGCTGCACAAACTAAGGAAAGACCTGTCAGGTGTTTGTTTTCCTGATTGCCCCGCACCCATAAAACTGTCAGCCTATGCTGATGACTTGATGATTGTTTTAAACACTCGAGAGGACATTAGGATTTTAGAAAGTAACACAAACCTTTTTAACAAACTGTCTTCAGCAAGAGTCAACTGGGACAAGAGCGAAGCTTTTGCCACCAGTAGTGGCTCTCTCACCGAGCTGGTTTTACCAGGGGGGCTGATGTGGGCCACAGGTGGGCTGAAATATCTCGGGGTGTTTTTAAGTGATGATGTTTTAAAGAAAAACTGGGACGGTGTCCTAGAGTCAATGGAGGGAAGACTGAACAAATGGAAGTGGTTGCTACCCTCCATGTCTTTTAGGGGAAGGACCCTCATCATCAACAATCTGGTGTCCTCTGCCTTATGGCACAGACTGGCAGTGGTGGACCCTCCCTCTGGTCTGCTGTCACGAATCCAGGTTCAACTGGTTAATTTCTTTTGGGATTGTCTCCACTGGCTGCCACAGGCGGTGCTGTTCCTCCCTAAGGAAAAGGGTGGGCAAGGGCTGGTGCACCTGGCCAGTAGGGTCGCAGCTTTTCGCCTGCGGTTCCTGCAGAGGCTGCTGTACGGACCACGAGACCTGGTGTGGAAGCCTCTTGCTCGGCTGGTTCTGCACAGGGTTGGAGGTCTGGGTCTGCAGGAGTCGGTGTTTTTATTGGATTTTAACTCTGTGACTGTTTCCTCCCTTCCCTTGTTTTACCGTGGACTTTTAACTGTGTGGAAGTTGGTGAGGAGACAGAGGACTCTGCACAAGTCCCTATACTGGCTGTTGCAGGAACCTCTAGGCCATGGAGGCCTTTTCAGCGCCCCCTCCTGGGCAGGAGTAGCTGTTTCTGAGGCTTTCAAGGGAGCTGGAATTACATCGCTTGTTTCCTTGCTGGAGTACGCAGGTCCCCACCTACAGGACGCGGCAGGCTTGGCGGATGCTCTGGGTCGGAGGTCGCGGAGGTTCACCCGCCGACTGCTGGACCACTGGAGAGGCTGCCTGACGGGGGAAGAACGGCACCTGTTGGGGGATTACAGCCGGGGCCTGATCGCCCCAAATTCAGACGACGATTTTCCCTCCATCGTCATCTGGTCCAGTCCGGATCAACGGAGTGGGCGGAGCCTGAAGGACGCTACGGGAAAATACCTGTCGGTTCTGATGGTGGAGGTGCTCAACAGGCAGAAGCTTCAGAATCGCCGTCCACTGCCCTGGAGTCACCTGGCTGAGGGGGAGGAGCTCCGGCCTGAATGGAGGAGCCTCTACAAAGCTCCGCTGTCTAAGAGGGCGGCCGACCTTCAGTGGAGGCTCCTGCATGGGATTTTAGCCGTCAACGCTTTTATCTCTGTTTTAAACACTGCCGTGTCAAACACTTGTCCCTTCTGTGGGGCAGTGGAAACTGTCGTTCACTGTTTTACCCAGTGCTCCCGTCTGCTGCCACTTTTTAACCTGCTAAGCACCTTGTTCAGGAAGGTGGGAGAGAGTTTCTCTCTCCAGGTCTTCATCTTGGGTTTTAAATACAAAAAGACTCAGGAGGAAAAGTGCTGCTTGCTGAACTTCCTTCTTGGCCAGGCAAAGATGGCGGTGTACATCAGCAGGAAGAAGAAGGTGGAGGACAGTGTGGACGCTGACAGTGTGCTGCTCTGCTGCAGGGCGATCAAGGCCCGAATAATGATTGACTTTCACTACTACAGAAAGTTGGAGGATCTCGAACCTTTTTTAACGACCTGGACTCTTGATGGTGTGCTGTGCTCAGTTGAGGAGAACAATCTGGTTTTCTCTGATCATCTGGTGTGAATTATTATTGATTTATTTTATTTTAGGTTATTATTACTAGGTTTTTTTGAATTCTTGTTATTATTTTTTACTCATTTTGAATAATGTTATGAAATGAAATTTGTCAAATATCAAACTGTGATAATAAAGTAGTGTTGAAAAATCAAATCTCTCGCTGTCTCTCTCTCTCTCTCTCTCTCTCTCTCGCTCTCTCTCTGTCTCTATCTCTCTCTCTCTCTCTCTTTCTCTATCTCTCTCTCTCTCCATTAGTCAGCTGCTGCGCAGGCCGACGATGGATCCCTGGGGTCAAAGGTCAAACCCTTCCTCCTGATCCCTGAAGGACGCAGGGTCGCTGTCAGATAAGGATCACAGAGACTCAACCGTGATCCCCCCCCTCCCGGCCCCCCCGGGCCCTGGGCTGCCTCTGATTGGCCGAGGTGGATCCAGACATTCAGTTAATTGGCAGCTGGTTTTCTTTAGGCCTTGTCAGACTCACTCAGGGCTTTCATGGCCTCATCAAGTTCAGTTGCTATCACTGCAGATCGTGGACTCCCCCCCCCCCCGTCACTTGCAACTTTTCATCACGGCGGTGGACGGCAGTGGACGGCGGCGGTGTCGTCTCGCCTCACACAAAAAAACAAAGTATTTTTTCCACTTTTTTTCTGGCCTCTTGCTCTTTTTCTCTCCACGACTCAAAGACGGAGGGATGGAAAACGGAGAGATGGAAAACCTGCAATCATCCAGAACAAAGGCCTCCAAAACCGTCGTCTGCATGGAATTCTGTAAACAAAGACACGGAGAGAAAACGTGCAGGACATGCACACACACACACACGCACGCGCGCACGTGCACGTGCACACACACACACACACACACACACACTCCCTCCACAGTCGATCCCACTGACTGAGAGCCACCTTGATCTGCTGCTGGTGCTGGTGGGGGGGGCTACTCCCCATAAACCCTGGATGGGACGACCATCATCACCATCATCCTCCTCCTCCTCCTCCTCCTCCTGGACCAGGACGACGACATGCTAAAGCACTTAGCACGACTCGGCAGCAGACATCAGCTGATTCAGACTGACACGCACAGTGAGGGAAGTGGGGGGGGGCCTCAAACCCAGGACCCCCACCCAGCCACCAACCCCCCCCCAACCCCAACCCCCCGCCCCACCACCACCACCCCTCTTCCACCTCCTCTGAGGCCCCATTACCCCGAGGAGTGGTTTCAAAGGCCGACGGACGGAGACGATAAGGACACACACACACACACACACACACACACACACACACACACACACACACACACACACATGTCTTCCATCAGCCACTGATTGAAGCAGAGGAGGAGGAGGAGGAGGTGAAGAAGGAGAAGGAGAAGAAGACGGCAGCTGCTAA
>NW_027466268.1:0-157500 GCF_046127955.1 Nelusetta ayraudi
TCGAAGCTTTTAAGATGTTTTTTACTGTTTCTTTCTGCGCAAAGCTGAAGGTTTCTTTGCAGTCGTTCACACTAAAGTGTTGTGTTGTGTTGTGTTGTGTTGTGTTGTGTTGTGTTGTGTTGTGTTGTGTTGAAGTGTCGCCCCGGCTGCTCTGGCTTATTAAAGAACAAGGGGCCTGGTTTACAACCAGTCTTTTTCTTCCAGCTAACTAAAGTATTTTATTTTGGCGGGGAATTGATTAAACCTTATGGGATTTTTTTTTCTTTCTTTTTTTTTTTTTAGCAGCAAGGTTGAGTTTCTGCCAGTATTTTTTGTCTAATCAAAGGAAAAATGGTGCGGCTTTTTTCTTCTTTTCTTCTCTTCTCTTCTTCCTGCATCTTTTTCAAATGAAATCTATGAACTGGAGGTTAAGATGAGAACTGAGTAAAGGACTGATGTGACAGGACAGTTTTTAATGAAATGGCAGTTTGCAAAAAGAATGGAAATTCTCCATCCAAATGAATTCCACTTAGTTTTGTCCCTAAATTTGACTTTTTTCTTCTTAATTTGTTGGAATCTTTGCTGGTTTTGTCACCAGTCGAGGGTTCGAGCAGCGCTGTTGCTCCTGCGATTTTTTTTCCACCGGATGCACAAAAGTTGTCTCTCTTTTTGAGAGGAACATCGCGTTGTTGTGTAGTGTTGTGTTGTGTTGTGTTGTGTTTGTGTTGTGTTGTTTTTCCTGATGGATCCGCTCGGCCGCGTCATTGTGGCAGCCGAGCGTCGAATCGCAGCCGATTGACCAATGGCAGTAGGGGGGCGGGGCCTGTCACCTGGCTGCAGCAGTGAGGAGAAACAGAGGAGGTCCGAGGGGGCGGAGCCTCTGATGCTGCTTCCTGCAGCTGCAGGAGGAGGAGGAGGAGGGTAAAAAAAAGATGGTGAAGATTTGTGTGTGTGTGTGTGTGTGTGTGTGTGTGTGTGTGTGTGTGTGTGTGTGTGTGTGCGTGCGCTCTGTCGTGGCCCATACATCTTCCTGACATGCGGGTGGAGTTTGATGGGACCTGCTCTGCATACCGCTCCATCTGGCTGCTTCTGCTGCCGCCGCTGGTGGTGTGTGTGAGTGTGTGTGTGCACGTACATGTGTGTGGCACGCTCGCTCAGCCGGTGGGAGAGCGAGAGAGAGAGAGAGAGAGCGGTGGAGTGGGATGATGGAGAGGCAGAGGAGGCGTCGCAGCGCGCGCATGCCGATGGATTCTCTCTCTCTCTCTCTCTCTCTCTCTCTCTCTCTCTCTCTCTCTCTCTCTCTCTCTCTGAATCCTAATGGAGCCACCTGTCCCTCACCCCCCACTAGCTCCATCTCCCCCTTCCCTCCCTCCCTCTCTCCCCCAACACCACATCTGCACCCCTCACACGCAGCCCAGTCACCAGCAGCCTCTATCAGCACCGCCTCCTCTCTTCCATTACCTGTCCGTCCCACCCCCGCCTGTGCGTGTGTGTGTGTGTGTGTGTGTGTGTGTACAGACAGGCCACTAGCGGGTCACTGTCAATGCGTTCTGCCCATTACTGGGTAATGATGATGTCTGATGTCTGACTAAGAGGCTCTTTGCTGCTCGCTGTAAATTGTTTCCGCCGCCTCCGGAAGATTCTCCCAGTGTGACTGAGATCCATTGTGGTGCAAGAATGGGAATTTTTATTTTTTTTCCTTTCTATTCTACCGGAGGCCCTCCGCCGCTGTAAGACGTTGACGTCGTGCCTTCTGCGTGCACGGCGGCAGCTTCCGCACCCCCCCTCCGTGAAGCTCCGTGGAGAGGGGGGGGGGGAGAGACGTGGAGGTGATGTCATCGCACAGAGACTCTCAGCATCGCCACTGAGGACAAAACAATAAAGTTTTTTGTTTTTGTTTTTTTTTTAGAATTTGACGTTTGTCTTTTTCCTCACCACAACGTATTGAAGCATTTCTCAAGGACGTCACTCTTCCTCCTTTCTCCTCCTCCTCCTCTTCCTCCTTTCTCCTCCTCCTCCTCTTCCTCCTCCTCCTCCTCCTCAATGCTGCTCATTGCAACAACTTTGTTTTAGCTGAGTGATGTAATTCGCATGTAACCTTGGAAAAAGGCGCACATTGCCGGTCGGCGGTGGATAAAAATCTCCTTTCTTTGAGCTGTAAGGGGCTGAAAGAGCGGCGGCGGCGGCAGCGGGAGGGAGAAGGGGAGGGGGAGGGGGAAAAAATAGGGAGATTTCGCGCAAACGCCGAAGATCACGTAAGCGCGGACGACGCCAAGCGGCTGATGTAAGGGTGAAGACATCCCGGCGAAGGGTCGGCATCAGAGGCCCCGCCCCCGCCTCCTCTTCCAGCATCCGTCTGCAAGCCGGACGGGAAGATTGCGAGCGGATTAAAGTGGGAACAAACAAGCTCACGTCCGCCGGTCTTCACCGGGAGTCGTCCCTTTGAAGTGAGGCGCAGGCATTTCTATTACGTTGAACGCCGGACTCGCTGGCGATGTGTTGCAAGAAGCTGACCGGGGATGGTGCAGATGAAACGCACGCATCGCACCGGGATGATGCCATGGCGGACGTTGCCGATGTTTCTTTGGATCCTATCTCTCAACGTCCGGCCGCTGATGTAAAAGTTTCAAACCTGGAACTCAGATTTTGTTTTATTTTTTCTTTGTTAAAAACAAAAAATAAAGTGTTGAAATCGAGCCGTGTTGAAAAAGCTGCGCGGAAGCATTAAAATCCCAACGTGAGCTGCTATGCTATGCTATGCTATGCTATGCTATGCCGCTACCGTGCTGCTGTCGAGCCCTCAGACGAGTCGGACCGGAACCACCAAAGAAGGAGGTTTTCCATTAACGGCACATCCACTGTGCACGTAATCCCGGCTCTGTGTAGACAGAGAGCCAATAAAGCCGCCCCACCTGGGAGCTCCTAACTCAGTCTGATATCAGTGTAATTGCCCCAGGCACATGCAGTGTGATCGCCGCTGCTACAGTACAGCAAATACATTTCATGAGGCGTCGTTAGAGTGCAGTGCAGTGCAGACGAAAAAGCTTCTCCTTAATCTCCAGTCAGGCACGTGGCTCCCTCCGCAACTCCCATCCTCCCCCCCCTCCCCCCCCTCCCCCCTCCTCCCCCTCCTCACCCTCGCCGTG
The DNA here is from genome assembly GCF_046127955.1 of Nelusetta ayraudi. Taxonomy (NCBI): domain Eukaryota; kingdom Metazoa; phylum Chordata; class Actinopteri; order Tetraodontiformes; family Monacanthidae; genus Nelusetta; species Nelusetta ayraudi. The sequence continues at coordinate 3,126 of NW_027466268.1, forward strand.
TGGCTCTCAATCCATTAATTCCTGGACAACGGCGCTTCTGAGGAGTCGTAAAGCCGCTTGGACTCGATCAAAAGCACTCACTCACTTCTTCCTCCTCTTTATTTTTTTTTTTCCTCATCACGGCTCAATACCTGAAGTATCTCTGCTGCCTCCGCCGGTCAGAGGTCTGACACGAGGCCCCGCCCACCACCGCCTGCCGCCGAAGCGCTAACGGGCCTAATAAATGGACGATAGCCGCCGCCGCTGCCACGCATTAAGTCCGGCCATTAACTTTTAAGCGGCGCGCTCGGCTCGGAGCAGACGTCCAACTTTGTTTTCTCAAGGTTGTTTAAGGCGGTCGAGCTTTTTAGACGTCAATTATGCATGACGGCCGCCAGCGCCGGCGGCTGTTTTTCCGCCCCTGTTAGCGTCGGCCCTCGTCTGACCGGGCCGGCTGTAAATGTTGCGCTTTGCCTCATGAAAATTGATAGCGTGCGTGCGCGCGCGCGCGCACACACACACACACACACACACACACACACACACCAGGAGCTGCTTGAAATGCCTCAGTTGTAAGACTTGTATTTGTTTTTTGTTTTTTAAATTAGCCTGTTTGTGAGTTTTGTTGAGTTTTTTTTGCTATTGATCCGAACTGTGAGCGTGCGAGCGTGAGTGCGAGCGCGTGGCCCCTCCTTGGTTGGCGTGAAGCCATTGATTTTATTCTGCTCGTGTGTACTGCAGTGTTTTCAATCTCGTGACTGGCAGACTGAAAAAAAAACCCTCTGTGCACCTGTGTGTGTGTGTGTGTGTGTGTGTGTGTGTGTGTGTGTGTGTGTGTGTGTGTGTGTGTGTGTGTGTGTGTGTGTGTGTGTGTGTCCTCTCTGTGTGCGCTTTCGATGACATTTTCACTGGTGTGCGACAGAGTGTCGGTGCACACATTGATTTTTTTTTTTTTGCAGCGCTTTCATTCTCCATCCTCCGTCCCCTCCGAGTGTCAATGTGTTTATGTCTCTCTCATCTGTAAACACCGTCGGCGACTCGCCAGCGCTCGCAGCGCCGGCCCACAGATGAGGCGGAGCTTCTTCTCCCCCCACCCCCAACCCCTCTCCCACCCCCCCTCTCTATTTAAACAGCAAGTGAGGGCAGATTTTGTGTTTAGTGCTAACTTTTAGCCGCTTAGCCGAAGTAACATTTTGACTGCAGAGAATTCCTAGAACACATCCATCTTCAAAAACTCCCCTCTGACCTGCAGTCAGCAAGTCAGAGTCCGACTGGGCCAATCAGAGGAAGAGGGGGTGGGGCTTCAGCCAAGCTGCTGCGAGCTCGCAACACAACACAACACAACACAACACAACGCTGGACAACTCTTCTTTCGGCGGAGCCACCAGTCAAACTTAGCGTAGCTAACGTAGCTAACGTAGCTAAACAACGTTCAGCTCAAACCAACACAACAACCGACCAACCGCATCCTTCTATCTACCGGCCAATCCAATCAGAAGGCCGACAGTGGAGGCGGAGCTCCCTGACCAAGGCAGTGGGGATAAGTGAAGCCATGTGTGGTGACGCCTCAGCGGTCGCATGCAGGCCTCAAGTTGTTTGACTTGAAAATGATAAATTGCCTCGGCCTCCTGTCAGCCGGCCGTTGTTTTTCCTTCTTTTTTTTTCATTCCCTTCATAGAGCTTCTTTTTTTTTTTTCTTTTTTTAGACGAGCGTTTAGCGAATGGCAGTCGGCAGTGAGATGGGAAGCTTTCCAGGGGCAATTTTCAAACCGTTTACAATAAAAACAGGCCTATCCAAAGCTCTTCACTTCAGAGCCGTGGCAGCAGACTGGGCCTCCACTTTCCAGAGGAAAGCGGAGGAAACAGTTCTTCTTTTATTTTTTTATGTCCAGGCTGCTGCCACTATGTCACTGTTCACTTGTGTTGCTCTCTACCGCTCATCCTGCAACTGCACGGGTTTAAAGTGGTGCACATCCATTTAGAGAAGCTCCAGTTGTCAGTGCTGAGGGCTCAGCAGGTGTTAAAGAGAGGCGAAGAAGAAGAAGAAGAAGAAGAAGAAGAAGAAGAGACTGCTAGCTCATGGAGATTAGCAAGTCGTTCTTCTTCTCCTGCTGACTGGTTCTTCTAAACTCTGTCAAACTGGGAGTCTTGAGCTGCTGCCACCTACTGGCCCAACTGGGTGCAAATGAATGCGATTGGCCCTCTTTGAGTACGATAGGGACGGTTCATCCAATCACTTTCCAAGCTTCACTTCATGTTCCTTCCTATTCCAAATTTTGGAATTATCCCCCCGCCCCCGCCCCCCCCTCTCTCTCTGTCTCCGTGGGTTCTTTACCGTATGGAAATGTGAAATGAATGCAACAGACGTCAGGTGCTTGCAGGCTGTTGCATCATTCACCTGAGACGTCCAGTCTGACCTCCAGGAGCGGTCGGACTTCCTGCTTCTGAGCGCCGCTCCGGGTTCTCCAGCCGGTCCAGTTGCTCCACGGTGCTGGGAGGCGGTTACAGGTTGCATCCTCCTCCTCAGGAAGTCTGTCTGCCCGTCTGTCCATTTGTCCGTCCGTCTGTCTGCCTGGTGAGAACAGAGAATGGTTTGATAGTGGGTTGTTTTACCTACTTCCTGTTTGGGAGGAGTTCTATTTGCAAATGAGATCTTCTGGGGGATGAGAGGAGACGCACGTCCAGTCCAGTTCAGGCGCTCCTCTTTCATCTCTGCGTTTTCCACTTTGAAACACGGCCCTGTCTGTGTGTGTGGTGTGTGTGTGTGTGTGTGTGTGTGTGTGTGTGTGTGTGTGTGTGTGTGTGTGTGTGTGTGTGTGTGTGTGTGCTCCCCTGCGAGCATTTCCTCCAATTTGCATCATTCCCTGAAAATGTAAACACGCCAACTTTTTCCAATGACGCCGGTCAGCCCTGTTCCCTTCATCACACTCCTCTCCTCCCCTCTCCTCTCCTCCCCTCTCCTCGCCTCTCCTCCTGTCTTCTCCTCTCCTCTCCTCTCCTCCTGTCTTCTCCTCTCCTCTCCTCCCTCTCCTCTCCTCCTGTCTTCTCCTCTCCTTTCCTCTCCTCCCCTCTCCTCCTGTCTTCTCCTCTCCTCTCCTCCTGTCTTCTCCTCCTGTCTTCTCCTCTCCTCTCCTCCTGTCTTCTCCTCCTGTCTTCTCCTCTCCTCTCCTCCTGTCTTCTCCTCCTGTCTTCTCCTCTCCTCTCCTCCTGTCTTCTCCTCTCCTCCCTCTCCTCCCTCTCCTCCTGTCTTCTCCTCTCCTCTCCTCTCCTCCTGTCTTCTCCTCCTGTCTTCTCCTCCTGTCTTCTCCTCTCCTCTCCTCCTGTCTTCTCCTCTCCTCCCTCTCCTCTCCTCTCCTCCTGTCTTCTCCTCTCCTCTCCTCCCTCTCCTCTCCTCCTGTCTTCTCCTCTCCTCTCCTCCTGTCTTCTCCTCTCCTCCCTCTCCTCTCCTCCTGTCTTCTCCTCTCCGCTCCTGTCTTCTCCTCTCCTCCTGTCTTCTCCTCTCCTCTCCTCCTGTCTTCTCCTCTCCTCCCTCTCCTCTCCTCCTGTCTTCTCCTCTCCGCTCCTGTCTTCTCCTCTCCTCCTGTCTTCTCCTCTCCTCTCCTCCCCTCTTCTCCTCTCCTCTCCTCTCCTCTCCTCTCCTCTCTCCTCCTCTCCTCTCCTCCTGTCTTCTCCTCTCCTCTTCTCCTCTCCTCTCCTCTCCTCTCCTCTCCTCTCTCCTCCTCTCCTCTCCTCCTGTCTTCTCCTCTCCTCTTCTCCTCTCCTCTCCTCTCCTCTCCTCTCCTCTCCTCTCCGCTCCTGTCTTCTCCTCTCCTCCTGTCTTCTCCTCTCCTCTCCTCCCCTCTTCTCCTCTCCTCTCCTCTCCTCTCCTCTCCTCTCTCCTCCTCTCCTCTCCTCCTGTCTTCTCCTCTCCTCTTCTCCTCTCCTCTCCTCTCCTCTCCTCTCCTCCCTCTCCTCTCCTCCTGTCTTCTCCTCTCCGCTCCTGTCTTCTCCTCTCCTCCTGTCTTCTCCTCTCCTCTCCTCCCCTCTTCTCCTCTCCTCTCCTCTCCTCTCCTCTCCTCTCTCCTCCTCTCCTCTCCTCCTGTCTTCTCCTCTCCTCCCTCTCCTCTCCTCCTGTCTTCTCCTCTCCTCCCTCTCCTCTCCTCCTGTCTTCTCCTCTCCTCCCCTCTTCTCCTCTCCTCTCCTCTCCTCCTCTCCTCTCCTCCTGTCTTCTCCTCTCCTCCCTCTCCTCTCCTCCTGTCTTCTCCTCTCCTCTCCTCCTGTCTTCTCCTCACCTCCCTCTCCTCTCCTCCTGTCTTCTCCTCTCCTCTCCTCCCCTCTTCTCCTCTCCTCTCCTCTCCTCCTCCCTCTCCTCTCCTCTCCTCTCCTCTCCTCTCCTCTCCTCTCCTCCTGTCTTCTCCTCTCCTCTTCTCCTCTCCTCTCCTCTCCTCTCCTCTCCTCTCCTCCTGTCTTCTCCTCTCCTCTTCTCCTCTCCTCTCCTCTCCTCTCCTCTCCTCTCCTCTCCTCTCCTCCTGTCTTCCTCTCCTCCTCTTCTCTCCTCTCCTCCCTCCATTCACACCTTCGCTGATGTCTCCATCTTTTCGCCCGCCCTGGTGTCCTGCTGGAGCTCAGCTCGCTTGACTAAAGCACTTAGTCACGGTGCAGCAGCAGCGGCAGCGGCAGCCGCAGCCCTCAGACAGGCCGTGCTAACGGGCTTAAAGCGTCCTCGCTCTCCTCACACGCCACCGTTTCTCTTTCATCTCCGCTCGGCTCAACGTCGGGGATCCGAACAAACAGCCGGCGACGGAGGAGCAGCGACATTTAACAACTTTGTGAAGATGCGCAACACACCACACACAAGAAAATCTGCTTCAATAAAGTCTCTTTTCCCGGGAGTAATTTGGGGCGCTTTTATTTCTGTGATGGGCGACTGGGCTGATGTGAGGGAAGTGGCCGTGTTCCGTGTTGCGTCCTCCTCGTCATTCAGCCGCTTCACGCCACCTTTCTTCCTCTGCACGGCGATGAAAAACAAGCTCCTCCTCCTTCGTGAGAAACTCATTTCCGGGCGCTCAATTTTTCTCATTTCCAAACAAAAACTTTGCCGGCTGCCGAGCGCACGGAGCTGATAAAATGGAGAAGGAAAGTGTTTCTGTGCCTCTCGCCGTCTCACACACAATATGGATGAAAGCCGCTTGTGCCTTGTTTTGATTGATTTATTTATTTTATTTTTTGTCCTCTTTCGGGAAGAAAATGGATTATCGACGTGTTGCATTCACAGGCGGCGTCCCAGCCGAACACGGATGCTGCAAGAACATCCGGATAAACAAGCCGCTTGTTAGCATCTTTTGAATGCTAATGGGCAAACGCCTCGTTGGCGCCACCTTCGGGCGGTCAGCGTTGTGTGTGGGGCTGTACCGGCTGAACTCATGCAGCGTCCGTGTCTCTTTGCCGCCCCCTGCAGATCGCACTGGGAAGCTCTCCACCATGCCCGACTCACCTGCGGATGTCAAGACACAGTCCAGGTTGACCCCTCCCACCATGCCTCCGCCGCCCAGCACGCAAGGAGCACCGCGCAGCAGCTCCTACACACCCACCACACGTGAGTTCTCCTCTTGTGTCCATGTCTCGGGGTTCACGACGCCATCGCTCTTTCTTTAGCTTCCTCGCTAACGAATCCGGTGCCTGTTAGCGGGTGTTGGAGTCGTTGTGTTGATGTCGCGGGATGCTAACAGACGTTGGCGCTAATTGCAAGCGCAGCAATACACACACACACGCTGATGCTCGACTGCCAGCGGCGCTGTATCTTCCTGCATGATGTTAGCAAGTTTGTCCGTTTGGACGCAGCTTTGACAGCAGCCAGCAGTGCGATGCGATGGCGCAGCACAGACAGACACAGGTTGATGTTAGCTGGCACGGTGAAAGGTTGCATGGACCAAAACAAAAAAACCTGGAGGCCTCGGCAAAGAGTTTTAATCAGTCAACAATAAATCAATGTTACATTCACTTCTTCTATTATCATGTCAGTATTTAGTGTTGATTTGAATGCCGCTAGTTGATTTTTATTTATTATGATAATTCTTATTTTATAGTTATAGTTATAGCTTAAATTCTCTGCCTCTGTGAAACTCCAGAGCTGTCCCGTGGGTCAGGATCAACGCCACTGTGGTCCTGTGAGATACTGGACGAACTTTCCCCTCGTACACACGGCTGACTGTCTCTGTTCAAAAGGTGAAACGTGGACTCGCTGCTGTTCAGTGCGTCGAGCAGCGTCGCCCGATCAGCGGCAGCTAAAAATAAACAAATAAACAAATAAACAAACAAACAATCCCGTCGACAAAATTCATTAGCGCTGGAGCGCCGCTGGATGGCTGCCACGCCGCCTTGAGTCGCACGCCGGCATTCAGTCAGCATTCAGAAGTGCACAGTTAACCACTTCCATGGAGAGCACTAGAATCCAAAGACCCGCCGCTCAAAGTGGCCCCGGCACTCCAGGCTCGATTAGCCGAGCCGAGTGCCGCGCCGCCGTGTTGTTGTTGGTGTTGTTTGCGTCTCCACTTCCTGGTTTCTTCATGGTCTTTAACTTCCACTGGCTTGTCTCTTCCGCGACACGCCACAATTACTGTTGCCCCGCCCCCAGAGGTTTTATTCTTTTTTTTTTTTAACAAAGCCGTCCGCTTTGATTCGCCGCCACGGTTGTTAGCGGACGCACTTGCAGCGGCGTTGGACGGCGGCCAGAGGGGGAGTGTGCGGATCCCCGGTCGAAAGCTAATCTCATTAGAGAGAAACAGAGAGTGTCTCTTTGTATACAAACTCCCCCTCCACACACACACACACACCACCAGTGGCAGCGCAGGGGGGGGTCATGCCGCCCTCGGTCCCGCCCACCCCGGCTTGTTTAGGCTGCTTGGAAGGAAGAAGAAGAAGAAGAAGAAGCAGCAGCAACATGTCGGGGATCAAACGAGCCCCCGGTGATTGGAAACAAATGTGGAGGATTGTGAATGTTTTCAGAAGGGAATGTAAATCTCCTCAAAATTAGCGGTCGGGTTTCGGCGAGGCTAACGTTTTTTTTTGTCGCTTAGTGATTCTTTTTTTCTTCTTTTTTTTTCCCCCACAGAGATTTCATAGCAGCGGCGGCGGCTGATAGACTGTTGACATTGCGGAAAGTTTAGCCTCATTGTGTCCTAGATAGCATCCCAGATGGCCTGATTCTGTCAGGAAATTACCTCTCCTTCTTCTTCTGCTACTTTTTTTCTTTTTAAAAACTGTGAATTGTATCCAGATGTTGAAAACATCTATGGGTGATAGATGATGACATCTCGCTTTCTTCTCAGTGCAAACGCACTTTGCGCAAAATAGAAAAAGTGTTCCCTTAAATGAGTGCGCAATTTTGGTTGCCAGCCTTGGATAGCTAGCCAGCTAACCTGCTAGCTAACACAAAGGCACCACTGTGCTGCATCACCGACATGGTATTTGTTGAAGGAATTCCATTTGACAAAAGACAAAGAACAAAATAATGTGACTTTTCGTTAAAGCAATTTCTTTGTGAGCTAGCTAGCTAGCTAGCACTAGCACTAAGCACCTCATGCTTTTATTTATTTATTATAGGTTTGTGTCTGTTTTTTTCCTTTTCACTGTTGGAATGAATGTATGCAGCTGACCACCTGAATTTCCTTCGGAATTAATAAAGTTTTATCTATCTATCTAGCTATCTATCTATCTATCTATCTAGCTATCTAGCTAGCATGCAATTAAGTTAGTTCGGTGCACAACTTGTAACACGCTCCCTCTCTTCCCCCCCTTGCAGTGAGCAACGGCAGCAGTCACTCTCCCACGGCGCTCAACGGCGCCCCCTCCCCACCCAACGGCTACAGCAACGGGCCAAGCTCCTCCTCCTCGTCCTCGCTGGCCAACCAGCAGCTGCCGCCGGCCTGCGGCGCCCGGCAGCTCAGCAAGCTCAAGCGCTTCCTCACCACCCTGCAGCAGTTCGGCAACGACATCTCGCCCGAGATCGGCGAGCGCGTCCGCACGCTGGTGCTCGGCCTGGTGGTGAGTATCCGCCACTGCGCCCCTCGCTTTGCAGAGTTCACCTGGAATCCTTCTCATGAGTAGTGGGCCTATAGGTCCCAGTATCAGTCACATTGACTGCACCAGTAGCAGTGTTATGTTGGTGATATCGATAGCGTCATCCGCGTGGTGCTTCTTGTGATATTGATCATATTGATCTGAACCTTAAACTACCGCAGGCTTCCCCGTTATGTCGGAAAAGAATTCAGCCGTTCTTTGTGAAGAAGCTGAAGAAGAAGAAGAAGAAGAAGAAGAAGAAGAAGAGTGTGTTTTTTTTTTTAATTGCCTGAAAAACTGAATTCTGTCCTGGGTTTTGCACCGACAACACTTTAAGATCACGACGAGTTCTGGCGATGGCGGCCACTGCTGGTGAAAAAGTATAATTACGTTAACGTTTCGTATCAGTATTTGCCGAAGTTTGGCTCAGCGGCACCTTCAGCCGCAGTAACCCGGCGCTGCCAGTAGGTGGCGATGGAAGCAGCCGCGTTGCTGCGGCTGATCCCTGCGACGGCAGTTAGCGAATCACGTGCGAGGTGGCGGCAGAGTGCGACAAAAAACAAAAAAAAAGAGTGAAAACAGCGGTGGAGGTAAAGATGGAGTTGGTGTTGCACAGCCGCTGAGGACCTTCACGCAACACCTGGAAACACTGGCCTGCTGTCAGAGAGACAGTGCACATTAAATATGGACACACCGAGCTTCCGTAGTGCAAAGCTGTGCGTCAGCACGACAGTGAGGCTCCTGAGGGCTCTTCTTCTTTATTCGTCTTTTTTTCCTTTTTTTTTCTTCTCATCCACGCAAACGCTGGCAAAGCGTCTCAAACCTTTTGTTTTCAAATAGCGAAGAAAGAAAACAGAATAACGGCGGCGGCGGCGGCGGCGGCAGCGGCAGCTTTGTGTCTGCAAAGCGCAAAAACCAAAAAAACCAAAGGAAAAACAAACCCGGCGACGCTCGGCGGGTTTGTTTTTCCTCCTTTTCTTCCCTCGCTTTCTGCCTCCAATCAGAGGCTGCAGCCCGCCGACACGCCGGCTGACATGACAGCCGCCGCCGTGGTTACACGGAGGATGTGAGCGCACGTAGAGGAAGTGATGGCGAGGGGGAGGGGGATGAGGAGGGAGGAGGGGGGGGGGAGGTTTTTTTTTTTTTTTTTTTAATTAGCCTCACTGAGCCCGGCCTCCTTTTGGCTCAGGCCGTGTTTATTTTCCTCCCTCGCCGTCTGCCTCCCTCCCTCCTCCCCCCCCCACCCCCCTGTTCCCTCCCCCACCCCATCCCCCCTCCCCCCTCCACCGCCTTATTGAAAAGAGTGACACCGTTAATTAGCTCGCTGTGCGCCGGCTCGGGAGGTTTTTTCCGCTGGCTGTCAAGAAACGGCAGCGCCGCAATCTGGGCGAACAGATGTAAGACTGAACGCAACAAAACCCAGGTCTGGGAAATCACAGCAAGGAGAGAGAGAGAGAGAGAGAGAGAGAGAGAGGGAGGACACATATCTGCTGCCTCACACTCATTCACTTCATTCTTATTCGTTTGTCTTCTCTTTTCATTCGCTTTTCCTTTCTTTCTTTCCTTTTTTCCCCCTGCTGGTCGTGTTTGCGTGTTGCAGTCGTGCGCTCACCTCACCGTGCATCCTGGGAACGTAGGTTCCCCGTAGGAGAACATTAAAAATAGCGCCGCCGTCTCGTCAGCCGCGAAGGCGAGGTCGCAGGAGAAGAGGGGGAGGAGAAAAAAAGGAGGAGGAAGAGGAGGAAGAGGAGGCGCTTTGGGTGTGAAAGTGTAGGATCTCTCCTGTAGCCGCAGTCCTGCAAAACCCTGACTGTTTTTTGCATTTGTGTGTCTGCACACACACACACACACACACACACACACACACACACACACACACACACGTCAGAACAGAAGCAGGAGGCCAAAAGAAATCTACTGAAACAAAAAGAGAGATAAATAAGACGTCTGAGCGCAGCGACGACTGAAAGCGCCGTGAATAAAACACAGAGTCCTCTTTAATATTTCAGCGTGTTTGCTTTGAATAATAAATTCCCTCTCGTGCGGTGCCTCGCTCCTCCACCACGACGTGCGTTTGTTTTATTAATTGGCGGCGCTCTTCGTCTCGCTCGTCCCGCCGCCGCCGCCGCCACCGCCGCTGCAGCTCCTCCTCCATATGCTTCCCATCAGCGCCGAGCGGAGGGGAAAAAAAATCATAATAAAGCGGCCGAAACATGGAGTGTGGCTTCCAACAGGCGATATTAGCTCCTCCTAATGTCTTCCACATGGCCTGATGTGTTTTCTCTCCTCCTCCCTCTCTTCCCCCTCTCCCTCCGCTCCAGAATTCCACGCTAACCATCGAAGAATTTCACTCCAAACTCCAAGAAGCCACAAACTTCCCCCTGAGACCTTTCGTCATCCCCTTCCTGAAGGTACCAGCACCAGATCATCCCTCCGTCTGTCCGTCTATCTGTCTATCCATGTATCTGTCTATCCGTGTATCCATCTATCCCTCTGTCTGTCTGTCTGTCCCTCTATACACCTATCCATCCATCTATTTATCTATCTACAGTATCTATCTATCCATCTATCTACAGTATCCATCCATCTATCTATCTATCTACAGTATCTATCTATCTATCTATCTATCTACAGTATCTATCTATCTACAGTATCTATCCATCTATCTATCTATCTACAGTATCTATCTATCTATCTATCTATCTACAGTATCTATCTATCTACAGTATCCATCCATCTATCTATCTATCTACAGTATCTATCTATCTATCTATCTATCTACAGTATCTATCTATCTACAGTATCTATCTATCTATCTATCTATCTACAGTATCTATCTATCTACAGTATCTATCCATCTATCTATCTATCTACAGTATCTATCTATCTACAGTATCCATCCATCTATCTATCTATCTACAGTATCTATCTATCTATCTATCTATCTACAGTATCTATCTATCTACAGTATCTATCCATCTATCTATCTATCTACAGTATCTATCTATCTACAGTATCTATCCATCTATCTATCTATCTACAGTATCCATCTATCTATCTATCTACAGTATCTATCTATCTACAGTATCTATCCATCTATCTATCTATCTACAGTATCTTTCTATCTACAGTATCTATCCATCTATCTATCTATCTACAGTATCTATCTATCTATCTATCTACAGTATCTATCTATCCATCTATCTACAGTATCTATCTATCTACAGTATCTATCTATCTATCTATCTATCTATCTATCTATCTATCTATCTTACAGTATCTATCCATCTCATCTTGTATTTGGATTTCTTACTTTTTTTCCCCCTCCTGCTGGTTTCAATTCCACTTTGTTTGTTTCAGTAAATAAAACACTTGTGGTTTGCTCTGGTTCCACTTTGGTCTGCGTCTCCCACTAAGTTGCATTTTCAGCGGCTCGCTGCTCATTTTCAGCCTTACTCCCCCTGCTCACTGCTGCAGTTTGCAGCTCCTGACTGAATGAATGTTGATTGCTGTGTTTTGAGTCTTCTTCCGGCATTCAGGTTCATCAGATATGTGAGGAGGCTGTTAGCCGTTAGCCGTTAGCATGGTGACTTCTCCAGGGTTCTCCAGACTTTAAACCCAGCGATGTTCTGCTGCTTCTTTTTCCACGTTTCAGATGCAGCAGATCTGGTGTCAGCGCTGCAGCCACCATTCCGAAAAGCGCAACTGCCCTTCGTGACATCACAACGGGCAGTTGTGAGTGGTTCCCCCGCCTGCATGCCCAGACAGGTGTTGGCTGCAGCCCGGGAGATTAAAACTGATTCCCGCGAGGCTGAATTTCAATTCTTTAGCTTTTTCTCACCCTCCGTCTTCCCGGCCCCTCCCCCCTTTTCCGTCTCCGCTTTGAGTGACAGCCGTCGGCGATCCAACTTCTTTCATCATCATCGCCATCAACCTCCTGCTTGGATGTCTTGCGGGGGGGGTGAAGAACGGCGCTTGTTTTCCATCTCTGCCGTCCTTCCTCCCCCTGCCGCCGTCTTCCTGCTCGTCTTCCACTCACCTTCCCTCCGTATCTTCCTCCCCTCCCTCCCTCCATCCCTCCGCTCCCCCCTCCCCCACTCGCTGCTCCCCATCCACCGTCTCCTCGCCAGATGGTTGGTGCATCGCTGCGATGGCTGCGGAATCAAAGCAACCCTCCTTCTTTTTTTTTTTTGAAACTTTTTTTTTTCTTCCTACCATCCTCCATCCGTCCATCCCTCCCTCCCTCCCTCCCTCGTTTCTCTTCCCCGCTCTAATTTTAGCGTCTTCCCACCGTGAGCTGTGAAATGCCAGCCGCCATATGGCAGCAGGCGGCAGTCGGAAGGTGCCGCCCGACTTTTATCGGTGTGTCGGCGCAGCAGCAGCAGCAGCAGCAGCAGCAGCTTGTCAGAGCTCCCAGTTTGTCATCACGCTAGTGTTGGCCTCGGCCGACCCCCCCCCCCACCCCTCACCCCCCTCCCTCCCTCCCTCTCTCCCTCCCAACCCACTCTGCTCCTTCACCCTTCTCTTCTCTTCATACCCAAACCGCAAATTGGTTGGGAGCCTTTTACTGGAAGAGGGCAATCAGCGACCGCACAGCAGCAGCACAACACACTGTGTGTGTGTGTGTGTGTGTGTGTGTGTGTGTGTGTGTGTGTGTGTGTGTGTGTGTGTTTCTTTAAAAGTAGAGCTACTGTGGCTGCTGCTGCTGTTGTTGTTGTGAAGAGGCCAGAGGATTTGCAACAAAGTAAAAAAAAAAAAAATTGTGATTTTGCCGCAGCAGCAGCAGAAGAAGAAGAAGAAGGAGGAGGAGGAGGAGGAGGTGTGGCAGGAAGTGGCGGGACATCGAGGGTCCTGCAGGGCAGATGTTTTGGTCAGCAGAACCTCTGGCCCGCATGGAGAGCAACTGGATTTGCTGCATGGAGATTCTTCCAGTGGTTGGAAGTCAAAGGCTGCGTTCAGACTGCAGGCGAATCAGATTCAAATCAGATTCCTTCTCAAATCCCATTCTTAGTGCTGACTGTCCACACTGTGTTGTAGCCAGTGTCCAAATGGGATGTGGTTCTGTTCAGACTGGGCCACATTATTGAGCCATCTGACAGGTTGCTGTAGCAGCGAGGTGGCAGCGGAGGCGTGGCCCAGCGTAGCGTGTAGTGTGTGATGTCATCACATCATTGCGACAGCGGCACTTGTTGCCACACCTGGCCTGGAGTTTGGCTTGAATGGAGCTACTGTATCTCCCCACACACTGAGGAGCCAATGAGGGTCCTCCTCTGTCCAGCGACTGACTGCTGCTCTCTACTGCCTCTGTCTGCTCCATGACGTCGCAGCTCCGCACCTGGAGTGGCGCCCTCTGGTGGCACATTGGCTCGTGCGTTGCTGTAGAGCGACGTCACGGACAGTCAGAACCCATCGCTTTGTTTGGAGCTGTTCACACTGAGACACATCTGACCCAACGCCATTTGAAACCACCTGCAGAAGGTTTCAATCCATTTAGCAAACATTGGATTCCATGTGCTTTGCGACTGTTCACACTGCAATCCGGTTTCAATCAGGATGGGCTAAAAATGGGATGTTGGTTGGCAGTCTGAACCTCCAACCTGAATCTGAACTCAACCTGAAATCCGTCTTGAGAAACTCCGGTGTGGGTTGTTTTCAGTGTTTAGTGATCACATGGCCGAAAAGCCTCCAAAACAATCACCATCTCCTCCTTTGAATATGCCTGGACCAATCAGCAGCTTTCATGGACAGAAGAGGCGGGGCATGTGATCCTCATCCATTCTGCTCTGGATTTGCCGCTGTTGTATTAGTTTGTTTGTTTGTTTGTTTGTTTGTTTGTGAAGATGGCAGTCGGTGAGGAACCCAGGCAGCGTCTCTGCGTCTCTTCACTCAGTGTCCCAGTTCTTGTTAGCGCTGCCGCGTCCTCTGGCTGTCAGGACGACCTGGAGTTAATAACAGTGGAGTTTAATGACCCGACCCCCCCCTCCCGACGGGGTAATTACAATCAGAAGCTATTAACAAGCCATTAAGTCTGGCAGGTGAGGCGGCGGCCGAGGCAGCAGGACGCTCTGGGCCGGGGTTGCCAGTTGAAATCCTGACTGCACCTCTCAGCGCCGTCTGAGAAGCTGTCAACGTCTTCCGGAGATGGAAAACATGACAGACTTTTCTGGGGAACAAAAGCAAAGATAAACCGAGCCCAGATCCAAGAGTGCAGCGCCTCAAAGGGCCCCTGTGATGTTCCCCACGCCGACATCCTCCTCCGCCTTCTTCATTTTCAGCCGCACCTGACGCAAGACTTTCATCTTGTTGCTTCAAAATAAAAAAAAATAAAAACGCAGCCCATCAGGCGTCTTTGAAGCCGAGGCGCTCGTACCTGCGTGACCTGTGATACTCAGGGGGGTGAGAGAGAGAGAGAGAGAGAGGGAGAGAGAGAGGGAGAGGGAGAGGCAGAGAGAGCCGCCGCCGAGTTCTCCAGGCATTAATGCACCGCGGGTCACAGGAAGTGGTGGCGCTAATGAGTAAACAGGGCCGAAGGTCCCGCTGAGATGGAAGAGATGGATTCCTCGTGTCCTGGTGTGTGTTTCTGAGCTTGGGTCAGATCATCGGACAGCAGGTCTGTGTGTCCGAGTCTTTCCAGTAGGTGTTCACAGACGGTTCTGCGTCGACGACTGTGTAACATTCACATCCTTGCATTCCCTCCATTCTGTCTGCAGCCGCGTCTGTTTGTGAACGCAGCCTCTGATGTTTGAAAAAAATAAATCAATAAATCTCTTTCCGTCTTCCGTCCTGTTTTTTTTTTCCAGGCCAACCTGCCGCTCCTGCAGAGGGAGCTGCTGCACTGCGCCCGGCTGGCCAAGCAGAACCCGGCCCAGTACCTGGCCCAGCACGAGCAGCTGCTGCTGGACACCAGCACCACGTCGCCGGTGGACTCGTCCGAGCTGCTGCTGGACGTCAACGAGAACGGCAAGAGGAGGACGCCGGACAGGTGAGTCCGAGTCTGAGTCCAAGTCCGAGTCTGAGTCTGAGTCTGAGTCTGAGTCTGAGTCTGAGCCTGAGTCTGAGCCTGAGCCCGAGTCTGAGCCTGAGCCCGAGTCTGAGCCTGAGCCCGAGTCTGAGCCTGAGCCTGAGTCTGAGCCTGAGTCTGAGCCTGAGCCCGAGTCTGAGCCCGAGTCTGAGTCTGAGCCTGAGTCTGAGTCTGAGCCTGAGTCTGAGCCTGAGCCCGAGTCTGAGCCTGAGCCTGAGTCTGAGCCTGAGCCCGAGTCTGAGTCCGAGTCTGAGCCCGAGTCTGAGTCTGAGTCTGAGCCTGAGCCTGAGCCTGAGCCCGAGCCCGAGTCTGAGCCCGAGTCTGAGCACGAGTCTGAGCCTGAGTGAGGCACACACACACACACACACACGGCCAGGCTGAGCCAATCCCAGGCAACGGTGCGATGTGCTAATGTGTGTGTGGGAAGCGAGCCACCAGGCCTCATGACGCGCTCAGTTGGACGTCTCGGCTCCCGACTCCTGATCGTAATGGGCCAGAACTGACGACACACACACACACACACACTCTCTCTTGCTCACAGACAATTAAAAGCGTTAATGTGTCAATAAATGGGTATTTATCCGTCCGTGTGTGTGTGTGTGTGTGTGTGTGTGTGTGTGTGGGATTCCTCAGGTCTTAGTCACGGCTCCGTGTCTGATGCGTTTTTTTTTTGTTTTTTTTCACCTGCCTTTCTCAGCCAAATCTCTCCATCCGCTCGTTGTCGGAGGCTTTTTTTCATTTTTTTTGCCCAACAAGCTGATGTTCCTCCTCGGTGGACGAGCATCCAGACGTGACATCCAGGAGCAAATAAAATAAATGAATACATAAAAGCAGCTCCGGGCCAGGAAGCGGAGGCCTCACGGACGATTAGCTCGTTCAACACGCTGCTTTTTCAGGGCCAAGCAGTGCAGATTTAATGCGGTGGAGCCGTGTCGGTGTTGGACGTCAACCACGACATCTCAGTCAAAGATCTGAACCTGCAGACAGAGAGGAAATAATCGCAGTCCGGTGCTGCTGCAACACAACAGTTTCTGTGGGGTTTTTTTTTTTTGTAAGTTAGGAAACAATTGCATGCGTAGTCAAAAAGAAAATCGCCTACGGGGTATAATTTTATTTTTTTAATGCAGGCGAAGAAGAAGAAGAAGAAGAAGAAGAAGAAGAAGTAGAAAAAGTACTTTTTATATTTGCTGATGGACAAAAAAAAACCTGCAATATTAATAATTCTCACCCCTCGTCTCCCTCCTGCAGTTGAACCTGCAGGCTTTTTTCCTGTAATACCTGCATATTTGTTGGCCCCCTGGTGCATGAAGGTGGGAGGGGGGGAGGGGGGGGGCTTGAGGGAAAAAGTATGAGTGTGTGTGT
Source organism: Nelusetta ayraudi (assembly GCF_046127955.1). Lineage (NCBI taxonomy): Eukaryota > Metazoa > Chordata > Actinopteri > Tetraodontiformes > Monacanthidae > Nelusetta > Nelusetta ayraudi. Next base: position 19,525 of record NW_027466268.1, read on the forward strand.
GTGTGTGTGTGTGTGTGTGTGTGTGAGAGAGAGAGAGAAGTAAGCATCTGTATTCAGTGGGGGAGCAAATGCAGTGTGGCCTGCGCGCATGAATCACCATCGCAGTGAAGAACCTGAGTGTGTGTCATGAATGTGAACCTGTGTGTGTGTGTGTGTGTGTGTGTGTGTGTGTGTGTGTGTGTGTGTGTGTCCGCCTGGGGAGATGAGCCGATAACACATACAGATGAGGCTGCTGCGCCGATACGGCCAGCTAAGCACCTCCTGGATTCTGCTAACGTTGCTCAGCCTCGGCGTTTGGGAATATCGGAATTTTCTTTTGGACAGGAATCCTTAATTACGGACAACAGAGGCCTTTGGCCGCCGCCTGATTAATACCGTCGTCTGCAGCTGCGGGATCAGCAAAAAAAAAAAAAAAAATCTTATTTTATTTTTTTGCCGGACACTATGCTTTTATTTTGGTTTATAGCGCTTCGTTGCGTGTGTGTGTGTGTGTGTGTGTGTGTGTGTGTGTGTGTGTGTGTGTGTGTGTGTGTGTGTGTGTGTGTGTGTGTGTGTGTGTGTGTGGTGCTCACATACTTTAACCTTTGTATTCAATAATCTAAATATCCACCTGGGCCGATGACCTCACTTTGCTTGTTCGGATTTTTATAAACAAATAATAATAATTTATAATAATAATTTCAGTTTTTTTAAAAGTGTGTGTGTGTGTGTGTGTGTGTGTGTGTGTGTGTGTGTTTAGAAAAATACACAAATCCTTGTGTTGCTCGTCATGATATACTGCACGTGTTTTTACTCATGATGATCACAATCTATATACTATAACAATGACAGTCAGTACATGACATGGATTTTTACATGCAAAAGAAGATGAGCACACACATCTGTGTGTGTGTGTGTGTGTGTGTGTGTGTGTGTGTGTGTGTGTGTGGCTGCCTGTAGATGTAAAGTCTTGTTGCATCGAGACGACAGGGAACATAAACGTGCAGTCGGGTGGGGGTGGGTGGATGGGTGGATGAGGAGGAGAGAGATGCAGGGAGCATATGGAGAGTTGTGGATGAGCATTAGGAGCCCATAAAAACAGCTCATTAAGGAGTTCAATCTGTTCATGGAGGAGACGGAGGGGCTGCAGAGGAGAGGAGGGGTGTGTGTGTGTGTGTGTGTGTGTGTGTGTGTGTGTGTGTGTGTGTGTGTGTGTGTGTGTGTGTGTGTGAGCGAGAGAGAGAGCGATGGGAGGGGGTGGAGCGGAGTTTAAGTGCGAACTGACAAGCTGAGAGAACACACACACACACACACACACACCAGGCACACTTTCACACAAAGACACACCTGGCCGGAATCGTCCTCGGAAGCAGACTCAACCCACCTGGTGTGTGTGCACGTGTGTACATGTGCTTGTGTGTGTTCCAGTTGAGAGTGGATGGAGTCCAGCAGGCTGGAGGGAATCTTCCCCAAATCTGTTTCACACATCCATCCGGTTATGAGACAAAATAAAAGTTAAAGTGAAAAATGTATTGTATGAGCCATCAGTCTGTCAAACTCAAGCCCACCAATGCCAAATATCCCACTTTGGTATAAATAAGGTCCATCCATCTATCCATCCATCCATCCATCCGTCCATCCATCTATCCATCCATCCATCCATCCATCTATCCATCCATCCATCCATCCATCTATCCATCCATCCATCCATCTCTCCATCCATCCGTCCATCCATCTATCCATCCATCCATCCATCTCTCCATCCATCCGTCCATCCATCTATCATTCATCTATCATCTATCTATCCATCCATCCATCCATCCATCCATCCATCATCTATCCATCCATCCATCTATCATTCATCTATCATCTATCTATCCATCATCTATCCATCAATCCATCCATCTATCATCTATCCATCCATCCATCTATCCATCATCTATCCATCAATCCATCCATCTATCCATCATCTATCCATCCATCCATCCATCTATCATCTATCCATCCATCCATCCATCCATCAATCCATCCATCTATCATCCATCCATCCATCCATCTATCCATCATCCATCCATCAATCCATCCATCCATCTATCTATCCATCATCAATAGAGCTCAGGTTGGGTCCAGCTAGCAGCTAGCAGTGCAGCTAACCTCTCTCCTCAGCGGCCTCTTCCTTGTCTCCTGCTGTGCTTCCCTGAGCGTCCCTCCACCTGGTGTCTCACCTCCACCTCCACCTCCACCCCCTCCAGAACCAAAGAGAACGGCTTCGAGCGAGACGCCGCCCTGCACCCGGACGTCCACCCCAGCAAGCGGCCCTGCACCATCAGCCCGGCGCAGCGCTTCAGCCCCTCCAACGGCCTGTCCTACCAGCCCAACGGCCTGCCTCACCCGGGGCCCCTCCCCCCGCAGCACTACCGGCTGGACGACATGGCCGTGGCCCATCACTACCGCGACACCTACCGCCACCCCGCCTCCAACCACCGGGAGATCAGGGAGCGACCCCGGCCCATCGGTGAGGAGACCGTGTGACCCCAGTAGGCTCAATCGCCACTGGCCCGGAGGACCCGGCCGGTGGCGAGCTGCTGCTGTTTGCCAGTGGAGAGGACGGCAATGACCTTGGAATGTTTTCCAAAAAATCTCCAAAGAAAAATTGAAAACCATTGGGCCGTCAAATTGGACCAATCAGATTTGAGTAGAATCGAGCTGCAGTAGCTTTGTTGACATGGACACAAACAATCAGAACAAAGGCAGAGCCACAATTTAAAAGTGCTTCATGTAAACACGTCCGTTCTGATCCGATTCGCTCCATTCGGAAAGAAATTCCACTCCGCAAGGGAGAGGCGGTTCATGCCGATCATTATTCCCAATGGCCTGCATGTACACGCCCACTGGGATCCTGTCTTCCTGGTTGGGGTAAAAGAATCTGCACCTGTGCACCTGTGCTACGTCAGCGTGACGCGTTTCCATCTTTGCGGCCAGAACTTCTCCTATTGGCTGCCCTCAATTCCCCCTGAACGTCTCCTATTGGCTGCCCTCAGTGCCCCTGAACGTCTCCTATTGGCTGCCCTCAATTCCCCCTGAATGTCTCTGTCAAAACAGACAAAGTTGATGCAGGGTCGCTTTCTCCCTCCAAAAAAGTCGCTATTCTCCCTGTGGCGACTTTTCTTTTGTTGTTGTCAAAAGTGACTACTGTCAGGTTTAACTCAGCCTGTTCTTCTTTTTCCCTTCTTCGTGTGTGTGTGTGTGTGTGTGTGTGTGTCTCTCGGGCAGGGATGCACACGGGCGGCCGACAGGAGGAAGTGATCGATCACCGGCTGACGGACAGAGAGTGGGCGGAGGAGTGGAAGCACCTTGACCATGTAAGAAAAGTAATAACATTTTTTTATTACTCTCCTCTACTCAGTTACACCTCTGGCAGCCGCTTCTCTTCCTGCCGCCTGTAGTTTGACTTGTAGTTTGACTTTTTTCCGGCACCGACAAATCATCCATATCCAAAAGATTCCCTCGCCGCCACCGGCGCTAAAGCTAACCCAAGCCCCGCCCACTGCCCCTCCCCTTCCCTGCCCTCCCCTCCAGCTGCTGAACTGCATCATGGACATGGTGGAGAAGACGCGGCGCTCGCTGACGGTGCTGCGGCGGTGCCAGGAGGCCGACCGCGAGGAGCTCAACTACTGGATCCGCCGCTACAGCGACGCCGAGGAGCTGAAGAAGGGCGCCACCAGTGGCCAGTCCAGGCAGCAGAGCCCGGCGGCGCAGGAGAACAGCACCTCAGGTGGGCGCGGGACCTGGACTTGGCGCTGATGCTGATGCAGGAGATTGAAGCTCTGCTTCTTTTTTTTTTCACTTGTGTTTTTTTTTTCATTCGTCCCTAAATTGGCAAAGAATACAAATGCTGCGTTTTTATTATTATTTACAGTCCAGCCTTATTCTACTGAGATCGATGGAGTCATTTTTTTTGTTCTTCGCCAGTGGTTTTCTCAGGAGCGACAAAGTTTGTAACCGCTGCGTCTTTCTGCCTCAGAAATCCACCGCGAGCTGCTGCACCGGCCCGTGTCTGGATACGTTCCTGAGGAGATCTGGAAGAAGGCTGGTGAGGGCCGGGCACACACACACACACACACACTCTCACACACACACACTCACACACACACACACACTCAGGCAGGTGGAGAGAATCTTAAAGGGACGGTTGACCGATCTTTACTGTGTCAGTGGAAAGTCTCTGTGTTTCTGAAGCGGTCCAACAGTTCTGGACTTTCACACAGTGGGTCAGAACCTGCTCAGCTGGGCCACCCGGACTCAGAACAGCGGCAGAAAAAGGACCAATGTTAGAAGTGAGGTGAGGAGAAGCCGGAAAAAACGCTGCAGCTTGTTCTCGCTTCTCGGTTCTTCTCGCTTCCCACCCGTTTTTTGCAGTTTGTCGTTTTGTTTTTGGTTTTTTTTTGTCTTTTTTTGCGGCCGCAGGTGTCGCTGCAATCCGCCAAATAAAGCAGAAATGAAATGAAAAAGAAAAAAGGCGAGTGAAGGAATTTCCCAGCGAGGCGCCTCAGGAGTGCTCTCAGTATTCAGCAGCGGTGGATCTGCTTCTTAAAGCCCTCGGAGAAAAAGAAATTGTCCCCCTGCTTGACCGAGCATGATGGCGCGTGAACAAGTAATATGCATTTAAATTGAATTGAGCGCCACCGCCGAGAACTGGAGACCCCACACCCCCCCACACCCCCCACCCCCCACCCCATCCTCCCAACGCACCGCCTTTGATCGATCGACCCATCGAAGGCGTTTGGTGTGTAATCACAATTCCACGCTTCGCACGCCGCCGACAATTTCCATAACCGCCGGGCGGCGCCGCCGCCGCCGCCCGGAGAATCTGCCTGCTGCTAAAAGTTTAGCCCTCATGTTTGTAAATGCAAATTCCGTTTCTACAAAAGAAAATGAGGCGCTGGGAATTTGTCCGACAAGAATTTTCTCTCTTCTCCGTGAGGAGATAGCGGCGGCAGCGGCGGCGGCGGCAGCAGCGGCGGCAGCGGCGGCGGCGGCAGCGGCGGCGGCGGCAGCGGCGGCGGCGGCGGCGGCGGCGGCTAATTTTCATCCTCTGCGGCTTTTCTTCTCACTTGACTCGCATGTTTCCTGAGAGGAGCGGGACTGATGTGAATATATCTATAAATATAGAAGCCCGGAGGGACTGGGGGGGGGGGGAGAGAGAAAAAGATTTTTTTTTTTTTTTAACACACTGAGGCTCACAGTGAATTCATTTGGTTAAAAAAGGAAAGACAGGTAAAATGTTTACAGTTGGTGATAAATATTCAAGCACCTCGCGTGGCGTCCTGCCCCCCCCCCCCCACCCTCCCTCCCTCTCGCTGCTGGGATCACAATGGAAACGCATAATTTAAATATAAATTGCCTGATTTGCATATGCAATTAGTCAACTTACAGGCTTGATGTGGCTGCAAACAAAAAGAAAAACCTGCCGCTGCTTTTGGCGTCGACGTTTAGCTCTGATCTCCCGGTTAACACTGCCCCGCTTATTATTTCTTCCTCCTCCTCCTCCTCCTCCTCCTCCTCCTCAGCCTGTTAGCAGAGTGGCTGGCGGCCGCCGCTGAGACACGCGGACGGGTGCAGGCGCAGCGCTGAAGTGTTTTTGGTGACTAATCACTAAAAGTGTCAGAGTGAAGGAGAGGAGCTGTAATAAAAGGCTCCGCCTGGTAAACACTCCATGACAAGGACTCGCAGACGCAGCTCAGCGTCGGTGGCTTTGCGTTTCCACTGTTTGCTCAAAAACATTCTTTTATTTATTTATTTTTTTTTTCCCGGTGGGAAGGTCGGGAAGGTTGTTTCTCTGAGTGCAGTTTCATTTGGAGGCGCTGCACTGTTTCTAATCCAGCTCAGAACTGCAGGTCTCAGCCAGACGAGGTCCGACGACAACGCTTCCAACACAAGAATTCAGTTTCTTATTCACAAGTTTTCTCATTTTGTCTGATTAACAATTAACCACAAAATAATTTCCATTTGTCGTTTGTGTGCGTCTGATGCAGTCGAACCTTTTGAAACACACACACAAACACACACACGCGCACACACGCACAAATATTTAATGGCATTATTTTGCATTGAGTAAATGTTCAGGGTGTCCGAAAACTTTTTTCCACGACTGCATGACGTCAAAATTGTGAAAAGAACGACCAAGAAATCACATCATGAACAAAGACAGAGCTGCAACGAGAGCAGCAGTCGCTGTTCATGCATGCCACACAGTGTGTGTGTGTGTGTGTGTGTGTGTGTGTGCGCGTGTGTGTGTGCGCGTGTGTTCTGAAATGCATATATGTCTGTGTGTGTGTGTGTGCGTTGGGAGGTGATGCAGTGCGCCTTGTGTTGCAGGTGCAGGAGGCTTGACTCCCTCTGTGTCCACACTCTTTCCAGAGGAGGCGGTGAACGAGGTCAAGCGGCAGGCCGTGTCGGAGCTGCAGAAGGCCGTGTCGGAGGCCGAGCGCAAGGCGCACGAGATGATCAGCAGCGAGCGCGCCAAGATGGAGCGCACGGTGGCCGAGGCCAAGCGGCAGGCGGCCGAGGACGCGCTGTCCATCATCAACCAGCAGGAGGACTCCAGCGAGGTAGGCAAGGGGGGGGGGGGGGGGGGGGGGTGTTTACCAGTCTGCCGCTAATATTCATTATATCATTTGAATTCAATTGAAATGAAATAATAAAATAATAATGTTGTAATAAACCTGAAGAGAATATTTTTCTTTTTGGAATTAATGTTTCAGACCTCATTGATTTCCGCTTTGGATCATCATCATTTTTTTTTTTTTTTTTTTTTTTTTTTTACTCTTGAATTAAGCTGTTGACACAAGAAAACACGTATCCAGAAATATGGCAAAAATATTATGTAAGAATATTTTGCCGAGAAAAAAACGCCTTCAAGCAAATCGATCGATCGATCAATCGATCTATCAATCAATCTTTGAATGTAATGAAATGCTGCTGCAGCAGCGAGGCAGCTTCTGTTGCTCAGGAGGTCGGGCGAGTTGTCCAATGAACGAAAGGCTGGCGGTTCAAAACCAGCTGTCATTGGCTCCTTTCCCACTGGCCCACAAAAACCCCCTTCAACCCGCTAACAGTCGGCAGTGGGTGGCGGTGGGAGGCCAGCGACCCGGGTTCGCATCGCCTTTCATCGGCTCGGCTCCGATCGGCCTGCAGGGTTAAAGCCAGACAACACGTACACTACGCTAGTGTACGTGTTGAGCGCTACGTGCGCTACGTGCTAATACCGCGCCAGTCGCGGCGTCTATCACCAAACAAAGCTCAGACTGAATTCATTCACTGTACCGCAGCTCTGGCAAGACACTGGAATTCCCCAGCTCCTCAAGTCTCAGACCCAACCCGACAGCACACTGGCCACCACCACCACCACCACCGCCGCCGCCGCCGCACTCGCTTCCATGTTGACCTCCGTTGTTTACTTCCCTGAATTCTGTCGCACATCTCGGCGCGACGACGTCAGCAGACACACAGCAGCGCAGGTGGAGACTGCGAGGCTGGCCAGCAGGGGTCACACCCAGCTGGGAAGGGGCCATATGGCAAATGTTAGCAGCTAGCATGTTGTTTGCTACCGCTAATTTCAGTGGGAAAGCAGCAATTGTGTCCTTTGGCGAGAGACTGAAGCCTCGGGGGGCCGTCAGCTGCCACACCTCCATGCAGCTGCGGCTACACACGTAGCTTTCCACCACCAGCGTGAATGAATCAAGGCCTTAATGTGCTGTAAAGTCCAATCTGTCATTAGTTGTGTGAGCATCATCATTTGTCGTGAGTCTGGAGTTTGTGTCGCTAACGCCGCCTCTGTGTGTTTCTGTCCGCCAGAGCTGCTGGAACTGCGGCCGCAAAGCCAGCGAGACCTGCAGCGGCTGCAACACGGCGCGCTACTGCGGCTCCTTCTGCCAGCACAAGGACTGGGAGAAGCACCACCACGTGTGCGGCCAGACGCTGCAGGCGCAGCAGGCGCAGCAGGCGCAGCAGCAGCAGCAGCAGCAGCAGCAGCAGCAGGGCGGCCAGCAGCAGCAGCAGCAGCAGCAGCAGCAGGGGTCGTCGGGGGTCGCGGGGTCGGACACCCCCGCCCCCATCAGCTCCTCCGCCTGCACCCCCAGCAGCGGCAGCGGCAGCCCGGCCGCCACCCCGCCCGCGGCCACGCCCCCCAGCACCCCCTCCTCCTCCTCCGCCCTGGACGGCACGCCGCGCTAACCGCGGGGAGGGGGGCCCACCTCTGCCCCCCCCCTCACCCCCCCCCACCTCTCACTCACACAGCATGACTGTCTTGACATTGCCTTGCAAAACGACGCTAAGCTAAGGAAGAGGCGGAGCTCCGTGAATCAGGTCATATTGACTTTTATACGAGGAAGACAAAGATATTCTTTGGCCGGAGCGATGGTGGAAGTTTTCAATTTGGACGCAGCTCTCATCGTTACGCCCCCTGCTGTCCGTCTGTTGGTCGTCGTGCCCGTCGTCGTCGTCGTCGTCCTTGTTGCTGTTGTCGTTGTCGTCGTCGTCGTCGTCGTCATTGTGGCTCAATCTGGTTTCCTGTAAATACTTCCAAGAGACTGAGCTGTAAACTCCTCTCTCTCTCTCTCTCTCTATATATATATATATATATACATCTATACATATATATATATATATATATATGCATATATATATATATGTACATATATATATATATATTTGACCTCCCAGCCCTCGGCTTTTTATACATTTTCTTCATTTCTCCGTCGTTGGATCTGCACAAGAATTCAGCCAGCAAACCGACAAGCGTTCGACAGGAAGGACTCACACGGTCAGAAGACTTTGGAAGGAAGGAGATTGGAAATGCATCTGGAAGACGGAGGGATGGAGGGATGGAGGGATGGACAGACGACTGTGCTGCCTGGAAAGAGGAGAGGGCGGGCGGGCCGGACCCCCGACCCTGCGGAGCGCCACCGAGCCGAGGGCAGATGTGCAGCAGATTGCAGGCGGCTCCAGCTGTTCCGCCGACATCACTTCCCTCACGCTTGTAATAATATTCAGGTCAGCGGGCTGGGAAATACAAATCCATCTCCTCCCCACTTCTCCTTCTCCTTCTTCTTCTCCTTCTTTTCCTTCTCCTTCTTCTTCTCCTTCTCCTTCTCCTTGTCCTTCTTCTGCACACGCGGAGGATGGACCTGAACACACTTTGTTGTTTTTTTGGGGGGTTTTTTGATTTTTTTTTTGCACAGGCATAATTGGCCAGCAGCCAGAAGTCGGCGCTCAAGCTCCTCCTCCTCTCCTCCTCTCCTCCTCTCCTCATCTTCCATCGTCTCACCGTGTCTCGGACTTCCTTCCTGTGCTTTCCCTGATCTTTATTTATTGGACGTGTGTCATCGCTCACTCATGTTTTTCCCCCTCAAAAAGAGATGAAGAAAGTGTCTCCCCCCTTTTCTTCCCCCTCCCGAGCTGCTCCTCCTCTTCTCCTCCTCCTCCTCCTTCTTCTTCTCTCTCGTGTGTCTGTGGTAGATCACTTTTTCTTTTTTGCGACTTCCTCAAGAAAAGACGCAAACTTATTATCTTAGAGCTGCTACCCAACCAGATCTCTCCTGAGAGCTAGCATGTTGCGCGGAATGCTAAGTGTTTTTTTTTTTTGGCGGGCATGGGGGGGTTTGTACAACGGAGATAAAAAAAAAATTTATTTTGCACTGTCACAGATGTTATTTTGGCATGCTTCTTTTCAGCATACTTGTGATGTCGGTATAGAGCCATAATTCAGTCTGTTTTGTTTTTTGTTTTCGGATGTGGTGACAGCGCCCTCTGCTTTTGGATGAGGGAAGGAAAAAAAACAGAGCGAGGAAAAAAAGATGTAAAAGCATCCACTTTTCTTTCCTTCTCCTTCTCCTTCTCCTTCTTCTCCTTCTCCTTCTCCTTCTCCTTCTCCTTCTTCTTCTTCACATGCTAAAAGTGGCCATAACTTCCTCTTTTATTTAAGTGGCAGACAGTGCATGCACGCGACTGAAAGTTTGTTAAATATTTGTTATTTTTTAGAAAAATGACAGAAAATCGTTGACAAAAAAACTTTAAAAGGAAACACGTCGACATGCTTAAAAAAAAAAAAAAGAAAAAAAAACCTTTCCAAATGCAGAGGTGTAGACTCCAATTGACAGCTTTAACACTGCATACATACCAGGTATCACAGTATTAACAGAAGAAACACACACACAAAAAATAATCACCAAAAAACAGCCAAAGACTGGAGGACCAAAACCCTGATTAAAAACATTTTTTTGATTATCATTTTAATTTAATTTAATTTTTTTATTTAAAAAAAAAAAAAAAAGAAAAAAACACAAAGAGGTTTGGTTTGAGAAAATATTTGGTTTTATGCGTTGTGCGGGTTTTTGTTTACGCTTTCAGCAAACAGAAGAAAAACACAACATCAGCGTCACGAAAGTCCAAACCGACGGCGCTGGACTCACAAAGGTGGGCTGAGAAAATGTGAGACAATCTCACAGCCGGAGCAATAATAACCAAGATCGACATCTTCAGCATTTCCTCACGGCTGAGAAGCTTCTTCAGAGGGAGCTTCTCACACCACACACGTCCGACCCGGCGCCCGGCTCAGCTTTAAGCAGCTTCTCTTCAATTCCTTGAATGTAAAAGGCGGGACACCCGGACCGCTCTTTTCTTTTCTTTTCTTTTCTTTTCTTTTCTTTTCTTTTCTTTTCTTTTTTTGTTTCCGTCTTTATATTATTTTCCTACATTTTGTCACTTTTGTCATTGGGGGGATGTGAAAAAAAAAAAAAAAAAAAGATCCTTCCAAGGTTGATGAAACAAACTCTCTCTCTCATCCCCGGCTCTTATTCGCCCACCCTAGGAAAAAAAAAATAAAACAAAAAACAGCAACCTCGGTGCTACAACAGGAGCGCTAGCGATTCCCAACTCAAGGATCACGTGGAGGGGGGAAAAAAAAAAAAAAAAGCCCACAATGCACTTAGCTGTTTTTCCCTGAACACAACCTTGACTCAAAATAATTCAACCATGTCGAAAAATTTCAACAAAAAATAAAAAAAATGGGTTGTCTGACGCCCAGCTTGTGAAATATATTGCGTCCGTCAGGGTGGGGTGGGGTGGGGTGGGGGGGTCGGGGGGGATGGGGGGGGGGATTTTCCTGCCTTGGAAACAGAAAACAAAACAAAGACAAACGCTCTTTATTTCCTCTCACACGTGTGTTTCTTGGCCACAGAAGCTCCTCGGTGGCTGGCGACAAAACGAGCCTCACTCTACCTCTTACAGCACGATAAGAGCATCGGCCGCGGCGCTGCTGGCCATACCGGTCTCGTCGAAACCAAATGGGCACAAGAAAACAGGAAAAAGCAAGAAAAAAAAAAGTCTAAAAAAAAATAAATAAAACGAAATGAAATAAAGAACCCAAAGTCGAAGCTCATACAGCTGCAAAACCATATCACTACTTGGTAACAATGCAGACCTCATGAATAAATAAGACATAAATGAAAAGAAAAAGTGAAAAAAAATAAAAAGACAAACTTTTGTTACGTTCTGTTTCTGGAGTTTCCTGAGATTTTTCAAAATTTAAGAAATAACTGTGCTGTTTTTTTTTTTTTTTTTTTTTTTTTTTTTCAGGTGGGGGGGGGGGGTCACAGGCAAGAAATGTTCTTCTCTTCCTCTTTTTTTCTCTTCCTTCCTCTGTTGTGAAGACGTGCTGGGGTCACAGGTGGGAGGGGCCTGGTTCAAGTATTAAAAGGAAGTGGGGGGGCGGGGATTTGCAAACTCGGGCATTTTTAATTCTTCCTCACAATGGAGAGGAAGTGCGATTTAGATTTCCTACTTATCCAGACACATTTCTGGGGGAGGGGCTCGGGTCAGGGAAGGGGCGGGGCCACAGGGAAGTAGCATTGATGGAAGCGAGTGGGTGGAGGAGGTGGGGGGGTTGGAGTTTAAAGGGGGGGAGGGGCTGTTTTCCTTTATTCTTTTTTGCATTCTCTTGAGAAAATTTATTGTGGATTTTACAAAGGAAAGAAAAAAAAGCGAGCTGAACTGATTTGAAGTCGTTGTGCAATACTTTACTAATTGAGACATGAAGACCACAGGTTAGTGGCAGGCTGACGCTGGGCGGTGGTCTCCTCGGCGCCCGGGGTCAGGGTCCTCTAGAGAGCTTTCCAGTCTACTATGTCAGAACTGTGGTTGCTTTTTGGTTGCTTTCTTTTTTTCTTTTTATTTGTCGTTTTTTTTGTTACATTTTTTTTTATTTTTCAAGAATATGATGATTTTATTTTTTTGTTTTGTTTGTTTATTTTTTTGGGCTGTAAACTATGATCTGTCAGTCTGTGAAACTTTGCAGTATAATTCTGGTATTGTTGTTCTCTTAAACGGTGTAATAAATATGTTAATACCTGCCAGTGAGGCTGTGGTTCTTCTTCTCCTCCTTCTTTTCCTTCTCCTCCTTCTTTTTCTGCTCCTCCCCCTCCTCCTCCTTCTTCTTCTCCTTCTCTTCCTTCTTCTCCTCCTTCTCCTCCTTCCTCTTCTTCTTCCTCCTTCCTCTTCTCCCCCTCCTCCTCAGAGAGGCTACAAAGTGAATGCAGCGTCACGATTGGCCCTCCCCTTTTTATTGCAACGCAGCTTTGATTGAAATATGAAATGCCGCGGTTCTGGACGCGATGCTGAGAAACTCTTTGACGCAGCTGATGACACACAATCGACCTCAGTTTGAACCAAAGATGTTTTTTGTTGTTTTTTCGAGAGCTGCCTCCTCCTCCTCCATCACCACTCGTCTCTTTGTTGAAGCTCCGCCCACATCGACGAGACGCACGAGGAGTCAGACTTTCCCCTCTCCTCTCCTCTCCTCTCTTTTCCTTCATCTTCTTGTTCTTCTTCTCTTATCACAGCGGGCAGGAGCAGGCAGCCGCTGGTTGGCTGAGAGTAGTGAAGGGGGAGGGGTTTGGTGGGGGGTTGGGGGAGGGGCGGCTGCTGGGAGCTGATAAGGAGACAAAATGGATTTTCTCAAACAGAGGGAAAACAGCTGTCTCCATTATTTGAATGCTTCACCTTTCCACCGCTCCATTAATTGGCTCTTTGATCACAGGCAGAGGTGCGGCGTGGCTGATAAGGAGGAGGTTATTAGTAAAGTAGCCCGGAGGAGGGAGGGGGGGTAGGGGGGGGGGGAGTGGGACTCTGCTGCCGATGAGATAAAGTGGCGGCGGTGCCGGCGCCGGCGCCGGTGCGAGGCAGCGATAGCAGCCGCTGTCCTCCAGCTCCGGAGCTCCGGAGCGGATCAGGCAGGGATTTGATTCCTCCGAGCGGCTTCCTCACTTCCTGCCGGCCCATCCACCCCCACCACCCCTCCGCCCCCGCCCCCAGTCTACTTCCTGTTAGGGCCACGGGGCGACAGGCGCTTCCCCCTCGGCCTGGTGCAGCTGGGGGGCGGGGGGGGCTGAGTTTTAAAGACTTTTAAAGAGGGGCGGCGGTGGGCTGGGAAAGTGGGCGGATCCTTTGAGGCCACGCTGAGGCTGAACTCCTACCCGTCCATCTTGATGCTATTTGGACTGCGAGCCTGCTCAGCAGCTCCCCCCCCTCAGCGGCAGTTTGCTGCGCTGCGACGAGCAATCTTCAAGAAGCGGCTATCTTGTCGCCCCGCCCCCCACCTCCTCACCCTCCCCCACCTCCCTCCACCTCTTCCTTCACTCGCTCCTTCTAAAATCCCCTCCTTTTGCGTGTAAAGCGAGCCGAGAAGAGGAAGAGGAAGAGGAAGAAGAGGGGCTGATATTAAATTAGCCGGCAGAAGGTTATCTGCTTCCCCCACACGGCCCGGCCGCCCTGGGCCACAGCTAATCTGCTAATAGCATTCGCACCCAATGACATTATTAAGTGTGTCGGGCCTTTTCCCCTTGTATTTCTGCTGCTCACAGACACACACATACAAAGTGGGGAGGACTAGAATTGAATTGAATTGAATAGAATAGAATAGAACGAACCTGTTCTGAGTGGAACTGCAGCTCCAGCGAGGACCCCTGATAAACAAGCTGCTGGTGTGCGCGGCGACGTCGACTCCGCGTAAAACATCTTCGTGTGCGACCGTCGACAATGTGAACAAATTTGCCGAGCGCGTTTCCTTTTCCTCCTTACGTTCTGTTGCCAATTGTCAAGTTAGAGGCCAGAATAAAACGACATTTTCCATCTTCTCCTCTTCTCTCCTTCACATCCTCACCTTCACGTCAAAGCCGCCACACTCGTCTCCCCCGCCGTCCTCGGAACCGCCGCACACATGTTTGACCCGGCTGTTCCGCTCTGTATTATTCAGCAGCATTCACGCTCGCCCCGACATGATGCATGGACTGTGTTTAATTATAGAGATGCTGAATAAATATTTACAGATGGCCGATCCGTCTTCCTCCCGCCGTCCAGCCTCCCGCCACTCTGATTAATGAGCTGTCAACGTCCTGCGCAAGAAACCCGCCGTCGCCGTTCCCAGCGCGGATGCTTGATATTATTCCCACCGAAAACACTTCCAGGTCGAAGGCGGCGTCGCGTTGATGCATGCAAGCTCCTGCTGCTGCTGCTGCTGCTGTCGCTGCTGCAGGTTGGAATTTGCTGTGAATTTAAACAAGTTCTGCAGACAGCATTGGGTTGCAAAGGTGTTTCTGCGGTACCGGCTTCAAAAAGCAGCGAGGTGCAGAATGAAGTGGATGGCATTAAAGTTTCAACACTGCGCTCGGCTGTCTGAGGGCTGAATCGACCCGGCCGGCGCCGACTAACTTTATTATTGCGCTTCTCAACATCTCAGCTTGGAAAAATGTGGCTTTGAGTAAAAGAAACAGTGGTTTTGAAATCCCCGCCCGAAAAAAAAGCAGTTGGAAAATCTGTTTAATTATATAGCAATTCAAATTCACATCCACTATATCAAGTATTTGATAATGTCGCTTTAATGGGACAAAGAAAACACTGGTTGGGAAAATGTGCAGGACAGGAACCAAGGCCAGGAGGAATTCCACCGAGCCAAACCTACAGAACTGCTTGGCTGATCGTGTTTGGGCCCAGAGTCAAAGCCCCAAATTAGCAACTTCTGGACCCGAAGCTGTGTATTATCAGCGTGGGCGGCTTGATGGGGGGTGTGGGGGAAGCTGCTGAAGCTGCTGCTGCTGCTGCTGCTGCTGCAGGGCCGCATCCAAACCAACCGCTGCTGCGTCAATATCTGTAACACACAAGCTCCAAAAGTTTTGTGAGTTTTGTGAGTTTGTGGTTCCACTTTTTACGGCCACGCTGACGCAGAGCTACAATCCAGGGGGGTTGGGGGAGGGGGGGTCTGGCGCGGGGGTTACATAACTGCTTTGTTTGGACCGAGTACAGAACCGACCCAACCAAAGCAAAGTCCAAATGGCCGGTTTCACTACGAGTTGTTTTCCCCGACACCCGGGACGAAGCTGCCGGCTGCTAACACTGCTCACTGACCGCTGGCCCCCCGACCCGCTCCACCTCCGGACCCCAAGACATTCATATGAGTTCATGACGGCGCGACGGTTGATGGTTGAGCTGCTGCTGCTGCTGCTGTGCTGGGAGAGACGAGCAGTCAAACATCATCGGCAGGGCAGCGACGCCTCCTAAAGCCCCGCTCACGACCCACAGAGGGTCGGCGGAAAAATCCACTCTGAGAGTGTGTGTGTGTGTGTGTGTGTGTGTGTGTGTGTGGTGTGTTTGTGCATTTGTGTGTGTGTTCCTGCTGCCTGCCTGCCTGCTGGTGCTCCGCAGACATCTGGTGTGCGGTCAGCGTGGCGATCCTCTGGAGGGAACCTGGCCAGCAGCAGCAGCAGCGGTGGCAGCAGCAGCTCACCTGGCGGCTGTGCACGCTGCTGCTGCTGCTGCTGCTGCTGGCAGCCGCTGCACCTGCCCGGCCTGTCCTGGCCGCTGTTCAGCCAGACTGGCGAGTGCAGCCAAAAGAGACCGAAGGCCGACTGAAGTGCAGCCCTGGAATGGAGCGGGGGGTGATGTATTTTGTTTTTTTTTTGCAGCATTTGCCAAAAAGTGTTTGACTGGGATCGAGTGCTGTTTCCCTCCTCAGAGCTCCAGTCTCAGCCATGAAGACAACAGTGTGCTTTTTAGTCCAACTGAGATGTGGGAAACTACAAACACCAACCAGCAGAGACGTGAGTCACAAACCCCTCCCCCCTTCTCCACGAGACTCCGCCCACAGGCTTCCCCGGCCGCCTCCTCCCTCCTTCCTGCAGGTCGTCCTCCGCGATCAGCTTCACTCTCCTCTGCCTGCAGGAAAGATGCTCTTTGTCCCCACCCTCCCACCTGTCCTCCCACACACACACACACACACACGCACACACGCACGCACGCACAGGGACGGACACCTGCCGAGTGTTTGTCACCTCGTCTGCTGGCATCTGCGACCGGGCACCACCGAGGGAGCGACGGCCATCTGTCGTCGGCCGGGCTCGGCCGGTCTGCTCGAGAGCAGGCGGCCGCGATGCATCACGCTGCTCTTTTCTGTTAGCCCGAGCCGTGTGAAGCGTCGCTGAGGCAGCTCTGGTGGTCCACTAGTGGGGAACACACTCAGAATATAATCTCGAAAAATGCCGGAAGTAACGTCGGTGGCAGCTGCTGACGGAAACACACAGTCTGCTGCTAGAGGTGAGCGATACCAGGCTCTTCTGTATCCATCCCATAGCAAACACAGTAAACACAGGGCGAGCATCGCCGATACCGATACTTTTCACTTGAGTTAGTTGATGATGATCATGCTTACACGGGACAAAGATTTTAAATTATTTTTTATTAACCAACTACATACAAAACAATTCAGCAGTAGAAAAATAATTCCCCTTTCACAACACCTGATTCAGATTGTTTCAGAAAGAAAGTCACTAGTGACACAAATAACTAAAAAAAAGCAACAATGCAACAAAATATAACACTAACATTACCAATAATAATAAAGTCAGGTTGTGTGTCTGTGTGTGTGTGTGTGTGTGGCAGGGTCGTTGGAGTTCTTTGCAGAAGAGAGGAGGAACTGCAACAAAAGTATACACTGTATCTCATCAGACAAGTATCGATTCGATATTCAATGATACTCACCTCGGTATCGGCAGTGGTGATATTTAGATCGATACGCCCTGCTTTATCTCCTCTGTAAAAGTTTGCCTTTCTGCTCCTTTTTTTTTTTTTTGTCACGTTTAATTGTCGCCTATTTATCTTTAGAAAAGTTTGGCACCGCCGTCACGCCGGGGGAAGACGGCGCATGAATGCCTGATTGGCACGGCGGAGGCTGTAAACTTTCCTTCAATTATCCCGGCAAGGTTACAGCCGCTGCCTCCTGATTCTCAGCAGGTCCTTGTCATTCCAGACGCAGACGTTCTGAACTCTTCCCTCCACCCACGAAGCCGTTATCTGCACCAAAAAGGAAAAAAAAGAAAAGAAAAAAGAAAAAAAAATTGCCTCTGGCATCGTCTGTGGCAGGATAAATGGGAAGCGAGAACAATCAGAAGATAATTACAGTGGGGTTTTCTTTTACGACATGTAGCGCGAGCTGTGGGCGGGACCTCCGCAAGAAAAACCTCAGGAGTTTGTGCGTTAAACCTTCAGAAGCCCGGGCACCTTCCTGCTGTATGTTAGTTGCTTAATCACCGGCACTGTGTGATGTTGTTGTGCTGCACAACATCACACAATGCAAGGTCTGCAAAGGAGGCATGCTAAAAGACAGTCACAGAGCCTCGCTGCTGTTAGCATTTAGCTAAAAGGCAGCAGCGTTGCCTCGTCAACAGGAAGACTCTTTGTCCAGATGTGGGACAGGAAGATAGCTGTTATGGCCAATGGCCACTAGGGGACAGCCCAAAGGGGAGAGGTATAATTTATATATCTACAAAGAGGTCTTTTCAAGCATACACAACCAATGTTGTTGTGTAAAGCGCCCCCTGGTGGGTGGAGGCCGTTTTCTTTAAAAAAAAAAAAAAAAAAGAAATCTGGTGCTAGCATAACAAATATCAATGACCATGAAATTAAAGGCAAAGTGTGTAATATGTGGAGATTTTGAGTTGAAACAGCGACATCACGTGGCAACATTTTAGAGTGCAGCGCTATTTCACTCACGCAACCTCTCCCGAGTTTGCCAGTGAACTACTGTGGCCTATACGAAAAACACTGTCAAGTGGGATGGATTGTCTGTCACCAGCTCCCTTAAAGACATGGCAGTGCAAGCTGGCAGCTCACTGGGAGCAAGACCCTTGTCTATGTATATTATGTATGAGATATAAGAATAATAACCATTCCATGGGTAGGAAAACCAAATCACTTTTATTGTACTGCAACTTTGCACTTTTATTAATGTGTTTGTGGGCAGATTATTAAGCTTTTAAAAATGTAAAAATCATAAATCAGGCAAATTTTACACACTGGTCCTTTAAAAGCGTCTTTGAAAATGCAAACAGGGCAACACTGTGATGCTCCCTCCACCGCAGAACTGACACATCCCTGAAGGACGCTGGCCGGTCGGTCCGGCTCGCTGGTTGGCTGCCGCCGCCCGTCCAGCCGGCCGCCGACAGATGTCGAGCCAGCCAAGCCTGCAGAGCCACAGGCAGCGCGTGTGCTAGAAAAAAAAAAATAGGAAAGAAAAAAAGCCGGACCAGATGCTGCTACCTGGTGTCCCACCCGCCTGCCGCTCGCTCGCTAGCATATTTCTGGGCACGCTCCAGTGGCCACATCACATGACCTCGGAGCAGATTCCCAGACACTGAGCCGTCAGTCAGAGCCGGTGATGACTGAACTGTCCACCCCCCCCGCCCCCCACCACCCGGGGGCCGTTTTGATTGGAATAATGATGAGGAATCAGACCCCACCCAGCAGAAGACTGACACGCCCCCTCGATGAACGTGGCCCACCGCAGGAAGTGACGCAGGAATGTTTGTGGGTGAATCAGATGAGGAGGAGTCGTGATCCCTCGCAGTGAGCCGTCTGAAAATAGCATCAAAAGACAAAACGCAGCAGCTTTCAACTTTCAACCCCCCCGATCCCACAAACACAAATAGCACCAAACAAACAAACAAACAAACCAGCGCGGCATTCCTCCCCTGTCATCATCCAAACCCCAGGAAAAACTTTGAGGGGGGGAGGGGCAGGGGGGGAAAAGAAACAAAAGGATTCAAAGACGGGCAGCTCACCGACCGGCCTCGGCTCCTCGCCTTCTCCAAAACCTCCCCCTTAATGAGGGACGGCAGTGGTGGCGGCCTCAAAGGCTGGACAGGCAGCAGGTAGCAACCTGGCAGCAGGTTGCACGATCCGTCCGTCCTACCGGATGTGAGACGGGAGAGAGAAAAGACTCGGAGGAAGCCTCATTAAGCCGCCGACGTCTCGCCTTCATCTCTTCACGCTTTGCTAACTAGCTTTTCTTTTTCTTTTTTTCTCCCCCCCCCCCCTCTAGATCTCGTTCCGCTCCTCGCTGGAACATCAAGGACGGCCCCCTTTGTTGTTGTCGTTGTTGTTGTTGCCGTCGGAGCTCCGGATGAAGCGATAGCGTCGTTATTGTCTCGTTAGGGCGCGACGCCTCGGTGCCTCCGAGCCCGCGACCTCTCTCCTCTCTCGCATCGGGGGCCTCGCACAAGTCGGCACCGCTGTTTGATTTAAATCAAGCCCCCGGATCCAGTAAAAATAAATAAATAAATAAATAGATAAATAGATAAATAAATAAATAAAACAAAAGCCCATCCTATTGTTCTGGGCTTTATGAGCAGCCTCTGTCTCCTGAATTATCAGAGCTCTTGCCTCCGTGTGTGCAGGAGGAGAATCCCACACTGCCCCCTAGTGGCGGCCAGGCAGGCAGGCAGCCAGGCAGCGGGATTGATTGTGCAGCCGTCATGCAGACAATAGTCTGGTCGTCTGCCAGCAGCTCCGTACCTGATCCGTTCTGGGCAACAATAGATGGCGCTGATTGGCGCGGCGGGCGCACACTCCCGGCGATGACACCCGAGCTAGCGCTCATTATCGAACGGCTCACCCCTCCTCCCATCCTCCTCACCCATCACACACCCACACACACACTCCAGTCACAAGCCTCTCTAATTCAGCAATCAATGCTCCTGGATTTCAACCAGAGCTCCAGTCAGGAGGAGCAGAGGAAGAAGAGGAAGAGGAGGAGGAGGTGGTGGAGCATGAGGGCGGGGGTGGACGGCAGGAGAAATCCGGGCCGGTTGGTGTCAAATGGTTGGTCCCAGCTGAAGACTGCAATCACGACGTGCGGCGGGAAATGATCCGGGCCCTGCAGGGGAGGAGAAGCCCGGCGGACACGTTTTTTTATTGTTTAAGCTTTTACACAATCACAAGTTGTGGTGGAAAGCAGCAAACGCAAGGATGGCATTTTTTGAAAATAGGACGTTTTTGTGCTGGTTTCTGGGTTTTTGCGACTGGTGTGAAAATAAGGTCGTTGCAACAAAGACTTTAAACAGTTACGACGTTCCAAACAAAGTGACATGACGAGTATTTTCGAGGTCTCTCCACGTTCAGCCCCTCCCCCCTTGCTTAGTTTCAGCATCGTAGCCTCTTCTTCTCTTGCAGCCATGTGGCAGTGTTGCTCATGCTGCCCCCTAGGGACAGAAGCTAGCGTAGCTTATCAGCTACATTCCCCGGACGGGCGCAATTTTGCATTTCACTCAATCGTGAATCCACGTCACAGTTGTGGAGTTTCACAGAGTTTCTGCCTGGAAACCTGAGCCCACTCCTCACCGGGAGACGACGTCGGATACTTTTCACGCCAAACGCTACGTTAATGTTGCTGTTCTTCGGGATTTTCGTGAACTTCCACCTCTCTACAAAAGCCGCCGCCTTGCAGCGTTGGGGAATCTCAGGAATTCCTCCCGCTCAAGCAGCAAGCCGGGCGAGCTAATTATCCCTTTGGATCGTGACGCAAACCCTGCCAGCGGGGGGCGCTCCAGAGCCCACAGCCCGACACCACACAACAACACATGGAAAAGGAAGCGTCGGCGTGACCTTCAGCAGCGGGTTGATTCCTTTGATCCTGTGTTTTGTATCCGACTCTGACTTGCGCTCGCTCTAAACGCCCGCTAACAAACTGAGCGCCGCCGCACGCCGAGCTTCTTAACAAAGACGGTGCATAATGAAGCCCAGGTGCCTTCTGGCCAATACATCATCCTGAGTGAATTTGCCAACATCGCCGCCTTCACCTCCCAGCGTTGTAAATGAGAATTTATGCGCCCGCTACTTCATCATCCCTCCCTTTCTTCCTCTCCACCGACCACCCTCGTCAGGTAGCCGCCGCCCAGACAGACAGACAGACAGACAGACAGAGCCACCAAAGGCAACATCCCCCCTCGCAGTAATTATATCAGAGCGGGAGAACGGCTCATTAACATAACGCCGGGCATGTCAGGAATCTACAAGCGCCTCCCGTCGGAGCGCCGCTCCCGTCCGTATGGCGCCTCCTTTGAGGACACGGCCACCTCGTTTGCATACGCGTCAATCAAGCCGCAGGTGTGGTTGTTGTTGTTGTCGTCGTCGTTGCCGTTTCTTTTTTATTTCCGGAATTGTTGTTTTTTTGTTTTTTTTATCGGCTGCGAACCCGGCGACCGCCAGGGACCACTTGGTGGTTCTGGATGAAACCGAGATGAGAACAAAGTGAAAAAGGATCCTGATGATGCAGGAAGCAGCACTGGACTGACGGTGGTGTTGTGTTGTGTTTTTCCTCTAGAGTGTGTTTAAAAAGAGGCACCGGTGTGTGTCGGCACAAGCGGCGCGGCGTGGCGCAGCAGACGCCAGACCACCAAGTCCCGAGGCCGCTGAGCGAGCGGCGCCGCTGCTCCTCCACCGCTCGAGGCCTCAACATCTGCTGTCTGCACATGGTCGGCTGGCGCCGGTGACCCTTGACCCCCGAGTTGCAGTGCCAGGAAGATCGGGGTGACCTAATTATTGTCAGTCGTGTTCAACACCACGCAGACAAAAAAAAGGAGAAAAAAATAATAACAACTGCAATAATTTCTCTTCCGCCGCGTGGCTTCTTACGCAAAATCTGGCGCCGGTTTCGTGAAATTCACACATCATGAAAGATTCACGGCAGCCGCGGGCAGAAGCCGGCGCCTGTTTAATCTTCACAGCGGTGATTAAGTCTTTAAAAAGTTAAAATTTAAAGTGGGCGAGCACACAGCCTCTTCCAGCTGGTGGCTGTTGACACACAGTGGAGCAGGAAGTGCTGAGTGAGTGCGACGAGCCGCAGTGGGATGTGGCGCCACAGAGTTTTCCCGCTTCCTCAGGGCGGCGAAACAACACAACGTAACGCAACGCTGCGTGTCGTTAGCAGAGCAGCGCGGCACTTGGAAATGATGAAAGCGGCTCAGGAAGAAGTTTAGCCACGCACGCTGAGACGAAAGCAGCCGCTGTTGCTACGACGAGAGCCGAGTCTCCCGTCTCATGCTGCTGACATTGACACAGCGCCCCCTGTTGGCCTGGCATAGGGCTGTACAACTGTAGGGTGTGGGAGAAGTAAAGGGAGGAGACTCAGGTTATAATGTTGGAGGAGGTTTTCAGAAGGCTTTGGACAGTCGTAAGATCCTCCTCGTCCTCCTCGTCCTCCTCTTCTTCCTCTTCGAGCTCCTGCCAGATGTCAAAGGAGCCAGCGTCCGTTTCCTTCACCTCGCGCTCCCTCGCTCCTTCCCTCCTTCCCTCCTTCCCTCTGTCCTTCCTTCCCTCGCTCCTTCCCTCCTTCCCTCGCTCCTTCTCTCCTTCCTTCCCTCGCTCCTTCCCTCGCTCCTTCTCTCCTTCCTTCCCTCGCTCCTTCCCTTGCTCCTTTCCTCCTTCCCTCGCACCTTCCTTCCTTCCCTCGCTCCTTTCCTCCTTCCCTCGCACCTTCCTTCCTTCCCTCGCTCCTTCCTTCCTTCCCTTACTCATTCCTTCCTTCCCTCGCTCCTTCCCTCCTTCCCTTGCTCCTTTCCTCCTTCCCTCGCTCCTTCCTTCCTTCCCTCGCTCCTTCCTTCCTTCCCTCGCTCCTTTCCTCCTTCCCTCGCACCTTCCTTCCTTCCCTCGCTCCTTCCTTCCTTCCCTTACTCATTCCTTCCTTCCCTCGCTCCTTCCCTCCTTCCCTTGCTCCTTTCCTCCTTCCCTCGCTCCTTCCCTCCTTCCCTCGCTCGCTCACACACTCTCCGTCATCGCCCTTCTCTCTTTAAGTGCACTCTCGCCCACACCACTTGGAAATTGATTGAAACAAAATGTCACAATTATGCCCTGTAGCTCACCGCTTCAATTATTCATCAATTAGGAGGCCGAGCTAGCCTCTCTCTCTCTCTCTCTCTCTCTCTCTCTCTCTCTCTCTCTCTCTCTCTCTCCCCCCCCCCCTACTCCTACCTCCCTCGCCGACTCCTCGGAGCTGATTTTTCATTCAGTTTGCTCGAGATGTATGGCTCCCCTGCTGTTAACCAGTCCAAAGTCATTAGTTTCTGGGTTTGCAATTAAACCTGATGCTTTATGCATGAGGCTCAGACTCGGTAGACACGCGCAGCGGCAGCAGCAGCGGCGGCGGCAGAGTGGAGGAGCTCGTGAGCTCCGGAGGCGTGGAGGAAAAATTAATTTGCTGGAAATTAAGTTCCCCGTCTCTCTGTCTGTTGTCTGGCAGGTTGGAACAGATGTCACTGTAGACGAGATGAGGCGGTGAGATAAGGCAGGAGGTGCATTTTTTTTTTTTAATTTATTATTATTTATTTAGACAGCCAATGGACGCGTGGCTCGCTCGTGTTTCCAGGCCAGTGTGACACTAACCTTGTGGTTTCCATCTTTCTTTTGCGGCGGCATTTTCTCATTTTACTTTCGGTGATCATTTGGCACGAGGGCCTTTGGATGGTCAACTTTGAAAAGTTACTTGCTGAGCTTTAGGATTGTTTTCTTTTTCTGAACATAACTGAATGTCCCCCGAAATGTATTGCAACATTTATACGATCGAATACCTTCAGTAAACCTCATGCATTTATCGAAGTATCCAGGTGAAACCATGGAAAACTTTTCCCACAGTCATCTGCTGCCACCTGGTGGCAAGATTTAAGTAGCGTCTGCACGAGTACGAAAAACAAAACGCGGGAACTGGTATTAAACTCACCTATAACCTCAGATAGTCTGATAAAGTGCGTTAAAAATTTAAATATGTGCGACAGACGCGTTAAATAAAATTTATATTTTAGCTGTTCTTCTAAATACCCATTCAATATAAATGTGCCTTAAAGTGTTGAATGGAAAGCAGATGGTTGCATGGTCCATGGCGTTACAGCCTGCGCGTTGTCACAACACGGTCTCTTCTCATATCTTGTTTGTTTTTAAACTGAATGTATTTTGTCAAAAAGTAAAATCAGTTACATTTTTACGGAGAAGTTTAACAACATCAAGTGGTAAGAAAAATATTGCAGACAACATTAGTCCTTGTCAGTCTGTGCAGATCCTTGTTATTTATACCTGGAGGTCACAGAGGTCGCAGCAGAGACTGCAGCCCAAAAACTGCAAAGGATTTATCAAAGCTCTCAGCGATTAAAGCGTTGCGTTTCATAATTTGACAGAACACAATTGCTTCCATTTGCTTTCACTCATTTTACGATTTTTGACATGAAAAAAAAAACAACAGCAGCAACACGTGAATGCAGTTGCGGGTCGGACTGAGCACAGCCGGGCTCTGCAAGCCGCCTGTGCAACATTTATTACAATAAACGACAAGATTTTAAGGGGTTTTCTCCTCTCTCTCCCCCCCCCCCACCCCTCAAACACTTCCAGGATGCTAATCATGCAGAACAGCGAGAAGCCACCTATCGCCTCAGGTGGCGCCACTGTAATTTGCTCGCCGAACAGAGAGAGCTCCTTCAAGGGCTCCAGATGGCCTGGAACAGCAGGCAGCTCCTCCAAGCTATTATTTCCCAAATTCAGCTCAGCCAGCTTGCAGGCGTCGCATCAAGAAAAATATTTAATCACAAATCTGCGCGCTGAGTAACACATCCGAGGACTCATCCTGGAAGTGTTCCAGGAGCTGAGGGTGTCAGTGTGAGGAGGCTGACTTGTCTGAGGAGAGAGGAGCTCAGGGGGGCGGGGGGGCAGGCGGCTGGTGGAAGTTGTTGTTGTTGTTGTCGTCGTCATCGTTGTGCTGGTTGTTGTGCAGCAGCACCGATAGGTTGGTCAGCAGCAGGAAGTTCCTTTATGCGCTCGGACTGGCGGGACTGGAAGCAGCGAGTCGGCCCGGAGCAAGTTGTGTTTGTGGCCGCATGGCAACAGGCTCGTCGGCCTGCAGTTAAAAGTTGGCGAAGAAGCGACCTCCAGTGGTCAGAGAGCGGTATAGCCCAACGTTTAGGCAGGCTGTACGATGTGGGATCGCGGTCGACACATTTTTAACGAGTAGTATAAGTATTTATTGAACAATAATACTTTGATGGTTGTCCAAATTAGTACATTTATTACTTGCATGTTTTCTGTATTTTAAAATATCCAGATGAAGTTTTTCAATTTAACAACTTATATTTCAGGGAGAAAACAGACCAAATCAATTCTGCCTCATTTCACCGACATTCACCAAAATACAGGCACAACTATTTGCCACAGTAGAAAAGACGACGCAGAGAGACGTTTGGTCAGTGCTGATTGTGTTTATATAACACCGAGGTGATGCACAAGTTTCGACATTCAGTTCATCACAACGACGACCGTTGTTTTACATTGTCACATTGTTTTTTCACTTGACATCACAGAATGGGCTGCCGTGACTTCCCGTCCCGTCACGGCGTCGTACAGAAAGGCCTGATGGGAAACCGAGGGAGGAGCTCGGGGCGGCGTCCTCCCTCTCGTCGCTCGCAGAGCTACTTCAAACTTTCAAAACAACGATATGTTTTACTGCCACCACGCTCCCCCTGCTGACAGTTTCCTCTTGTGAGCAGAAAAGCGTGACGGTGCACTTCACAAAGTCTCCACATCCTGGATGGCGACAGATCTCCTCCTGCACGTCTGCAGCTGGAAGTCCTTGGAACACGCAAGTTTACACGCACACACACACACACACAAAACAAACAGCGGCTGATGTCACACCAGTGTCTCTCAGCTGTTGTCCTCTGCGTTAGCCGGGTCTTTCAGCGGCTCCACAGAGTTGTAGTGCTCCCCCAGTCCGAAGGCGTGACGCATGTAACTGCAACACAATCAAGGAGGAGATTTGAGATTTTTTTTTTTTTCTCCAATCGCTTCTTTCGACTGGTGATGAATGACATCAGCAAACAGCAAACAGCAAACAGGTGACTTACACAAGAGTGATGGGTTCACCGTGAAACTCCTCTCCAATCTTTATCGTCGCCGAGTCGGCCTGCAGGACTTCTATCGGCGTCTGAAGGACGTGGGTCAAAGCTCGCAGCTAAGAAGAGGGAGAAAAAAAAGATTTAGAAGGTCAAACAGAGACCGAACGGCGCCCCCTTGCGTCCTCAAACGTCCTACCTCCAGCTGGCCCCCCCACGCTGCCGTGTGCTCAACGTCGCTGCAGTATTTCTCAAACTCATCTGGGGATCAGCAGCAAGACAAAACCATCAGAGACGTGAAGAGCTGTTAGCCAATTTATTTTTTCCCACAAAGTCTCTGCTAACTGACAACAAGACGTGTGAATGTACCTGTTGTGTACATGTCACCAGAGTTGGGGTTTGTGAGGAAGGGCAGGAAGTCATCAGCGCTGCTTCTCATGCGCTCGGCTGTCTGGGAACGCAGCTCCTTGACGCTCACGGTTGAACCAGGCTGCCGTCAAACAGAGGAAATGAAGGAGATCTTCTACTGTCGCGGCGGTAAAACAAACATTGGGAAGAGAAGAGGAGGGAATCTGCACACAAAAACACACCCACCTTTGACCGCTGAGCCAGCTGATCGGCGACCGTCCGGTACATGCAGTGGCCGTCAGAGGAGATCTCCTTGATCTGGAGCTGCTTCTGGGCCAGTTTCTGGGCCAAGGCGAGGCCCTCCTGGTGCCTGGCGCCCTGCAGGTTCTGCACCTCAGCCTCGGCAATCCGGTTCTCTCTCTCCTTCTCCTGGGCCACTTTCTTGTCCTGGACAATAAAATCGGATCAGAAATTTCCCTGTGTTAACGCACCTTTCAGAAATAGGAAATGTCCACTGTTACTTCTTTTGCTGGCTCCAGGGTTCAATGTTGGACCTTCTCACCCTTCTCTTCTGGGCCTTGGTCACACGTGGCTGTGTCACCTCCTCCTCTTCTCCATCCTCAACTTTCAGGACCTCCACTCCATTTGTAACCGCTTCCACCTGGTCAGACAGAGTTTCAATTTCCAGTTCAGTATTTACAGGCTGTGGCTATTGTTAAGAAGTCAGAAAAGAAACAGTAAAAGAAACAGGGAAAGATGAGGAGCCACCTTGTTGTCAGATGTGAGCTGTGTGAGCTCCTCCTCGTGTCTCTGGCTAAGGTTGGCCTCCAGCTTGGCGATCTCCTCCGTCATCTGTTTCCTCTTCTTCTTGTCGTTTTTGGGCACCGCATTCTTCATTTTCTGGATTTGCGCTGAGGACGAACAACAACATTTAACAAAACAGTGTGCAGGACTCTCACTCTGGCACATCAGAGTCTCACATTTGAAAACAATTAGCTCAGATTATTTGCTTTCAACCTAAAATCTTAGTTATCCAATATCTGATTAGCACCAATGTACACGTCAAATTGCAGCAGTATGCTTGGATGAAATTTAACAAAACAAAAACAATAGAAGACACGTCTTAAGCCTGTGTGAAACCGGTAATTTTACAAGAGTTCATATATTTTATGCCACTTGCTGCGCTTCTCTCCGCTGGTTAGAAAAGGGAGGGAGAGCAGCACCACAGGCTGGGACTCTTCCGTTTAGTTGCCGGTGTTTACGGCATTAACGGCAGGAGGTATGTTGGCGCAAAGTACCTTGCAGGTCCTTCTTCTCTTTGCGGTGCTGCTTCAGCAGCTGCTCCTCTGGACTCTCCGCTGTTTCATCCTCCATGGCTGCTTGCTTGGTGCTGCTACGGGGCACCGGAAATTAAATCAAACAGATCGCTGCTTCTTAATAAAGGGGAAACTGTCTTGGGGAGACAGTTATTCAATTTGGTGACAATTCGACGGCATTTAAAATTCAAAAACACAAATGCACGGGATGTGAAATGTGCTGGTATGGCCTATCCGGAAGTGACCGGAGTATGAGACGGACCGATGTTCTTCTTCGCCGTACTAGCCCGCAAAACGTCGAGCACTTTACCGCCACCTGCTGCTTCGTTGTAATAACGTTGAGCCGTTAAGATTATTGAGGTGTACCAATTGGTGGAATATTTTTCTTTTAATGATTGAAAATAACCAAAATAATCCACTTTGAAAAGATATTTCAAAGCTAGCTAAACATGAAAAAAGTCAATCTATTTTTTTAGGGTGATTGAAAGCTTACAGCTTGGAGTTTTAATTAAAAATGTTAATAAATCTACGGGTTTTTTTAATAAGTTTTTTTTTTTTTTTTTTTTTTTAACTTTAATAGCAGACAATCCTTGGTTTACCCTTGTTCAAAACCAAAATAACAAAATAAGATAAAATAAGGCTTCCTATTTTTTGCATCAACATATAATTAACGTGGATGATGCTCTATCTCCAGGATTGAGACAGTGTTATGACTTATTTAAATTGTTATTAAAAAAAAATAAATAAAACAAAAGTGAATGTTTCATTTGGTGTTTTTATTTCAAGTGAATTTGTGGAAATGCTGTGCATTTCTCCTGTGCAGATGCGCGGCGTGACGTGGCACGGGGAGGGCGGAAGAGGTTGTTTGTGTTTTGGTTCGAAAGGGAAGTTGCGAGAAGAAAGAAAAGGAGGAGACGTGACGGGATTGTTGAATTTTATTTCTCCCCCCCCCACAACAGCGTCCGTGTGTAAATAAATACCACAGCGGCGCTCCTCCAGGTTCCAAGCGTCGCCTGGCTCTCAGGTACCCACCGTCTCCAGACGTGAATCGACAACTTGTGGTTTCCAGCTGGCTCAGCGGCTAACGCTAAAGTTTGCCCACTCGTCTGTATCGTCTCGCCAGCGCTAGCAGAGCGTGGCGAGTGTCGGCGATGCTTGTCGTGTTAATGGGAGAAATGTAGGCCCGTTTTGCGTTCTAACCGCGTCCAAATAGTAATGTAACGTGCAGCTGAGCTAGCGACCCGCATGACAAGTGTAAAGTTGAGTCTGTGTCTGTGTGTGTGTGTGTGTGTGTGTGTGTGTGTGTGTGAGTGTGAGTGTGAGGCCAGCTCGCAGCTGAAGGGCTACTTTGGGCAAAGCCAGCAGCAGTTGTTTGCCAGCTGCGGGTGCAGCTACTCCCCGACAAACAACATTGACACACTAGCGGAACATTTCAGATTGGTAACCAGGCGACTTCACGGCAAAGTAAACACTTCGGCAGCCCCGGAGGTGCACTGCTTTGTTTCGCTAATTAGCTTAGCATGTAGCGTAAATGCGTTTTTCCTAGCAGTGGTGGTTTGGGGGCAGTGCTCTGCAGAGACGGTTTGCTAGCAGCGTCCAAAGCTAACTAGCTTGACAACAAAAACAATTTGGGGAAAATGGCGTCACCCCCCCTCCTCCCAGGTTTAAAAAAAATAATGACAACGGACAGCTGATTTGCAGCGTGCTCAGTGTGAGCTCGTAGCTTCTCCGCCGACCTGCGACAGCCAGTCAGCCAGCCGGGGCCCAGTGTTTTTGAGTGCGCTGTCAAACAGCGTGTGTTGACGGATCCTCCCGTGTGACATACGCAGTTTCCGAAAGCTCTGCGTTTTAATGGCGAGCTGCCTCTGCATTTGCATCCTATCGCGTTGATTTGACAGCTATCGCATTGCATTCTGTACACCCCCTCGCGCGCTTGTTGCTGCAGCAGATGCCCCTGTCACATCGGCGTTGTTCGTACTCAACGTAAAGTGGAAGCCAGCTTCAGGTCTCCTGAAACCGTGTTAGCGCTTGAACGATTTGCCGTACTGTTGTCACGATCAGGCACCTGTTGCTTTCTGAGTTTATTTGCTAGCTGGCCGCTGTCCTCCAGTTTATAGAGCCTGAGCTTGATGAACACAGAAGATCTTTAGCTCTCACTTTCTTCCTTTGAGATCAGCATTGTCAGTTTTTGTTTGTTTGTTGTTGTTGTTGTTTTTAAAGTGACCACTATGTTTTCAAAATAAAGGTTTTGTTTTCAATCTGACAACAACAACAACAACAACAACAAAAAAAGGATGGTCGCGAGGTTCATGGCATAAACGTTTGCTCGTCAATCAGGGTCAGGCAGGATTCCACCAGCGTCCCGCAGACAAGTGACGCCTGTTCCCTGCAGATTAGGCTGCAGCCGTTCAGCTCTAAAGAAGTTAGTAAGAAATGCATGTATGAATGGCATGCGCCCTCGCCGAAGCCTCTGTCTTAGTGTTTAACGCATTGGTGTCCAGCTCGTGGGTGGAAGCCCATTGAAACTGTGGAGGGTTCACCACAAGGCTTCTGTTCTCTCCCAGCGGCCTGTGTGGTGACGACGCCGATGGGCCTGGTATTTTTCAAACGGCTGTTTTGTTCATTTGCTGCTACTTTGAATGCAGTCGGGTCCGATTGGCTTTGTAGTTGTTTGGGATTGGTCAATAAGTGTAAGGTGAATGTTTTCATGTTTCTCTCTACTGTGATTGTATTTTTGAACATTTTGAAGTTGACACGATAACAATGTGAGGTTGCAGATGTTTCAGTTTTATTTCATGCGCTTGCTCCCTGAGAGGTTGACGTGACTGTTTGCACACGTTTCTTCCTCTTGGCACACACACACACACACACACACACACACACACACACACACACACACTGGTTTTCACATTGTGATACATCCTGAAAGAAGTTCTGTTCTTGGACTCGTAGTCTCGGCCGCTGCCTGTCAGACACATAAAGCCACGGAAGACATTTTGAACTCGGGAGCTCGGTCGTGCTGTTTATTTATCTGCATTTGAGCTGCCAGTCAGTGACGTTTCCCCCTACTGCTTCCTGTCTGGCAGCAGACGTCCTGGTGGTGAGGATTTGGCAGGCGGGACAGCAGCGGGGGATCGGAGAAGGTCATGGCCAGTCGCGGCGGCGCAACCAGACCCAACGGGCCCAACGCGGGGAACAAGATCTGTCAGTTCAAGCTGGTGCTGCTGGGGGAGTCGGCCGTCGGGAAGTCCAGCCTGGTGCTCCGCTTCGTCAAGGGCCAGTTCCATGAATTCCAGGAAAGCACAATAGGAGGTGAGGGCGGCGGGGAGCGGACGAGCCGTTTCATGTGTCGCCAGGTGGGCGTGAACCAGGACGGCGGCGTTTTGTGTCGCCTCCGGCGGGCTTTGCTCTTCACTGCAGCGGACGAGCCTGCTGGAGCGACTTCCAATCAGTGCTGACCTGCATTGTGCGGCTGAAGGGGGGAAAAAATTAAGTTTGCGCTGACAGCTGGGGTCACTGCCACATTTTGGGCCTCGATTTAAAGGTGTGATTTAAAGGTATAAAATACCTGGCATTTCAAAAAAAGAAACACAAAGAGTGAATACACAGATTAAAGTTGTAAATACACGTCTGGATTTTGCTGTTTTGTCTCCTGTGCGTTACTAAAATGTTAAACAGGGCTTTAGTTCAGAAGACAAAAACAAACAGCGGCCGCACACTCGTAGCCTGCTGCAAATACCAAATTTATTCCCTCAAATAGCAAATTGATTTCTTCAGACGCAGATTAGACAGCCTGGTTGTCGAGCAGCAGCAACAGCAGCAGCAGCCGCAGCAGCAGCCAACCCGTGAAGTTAAAGTGGGAAAATCAGGCGACGGCTGACGAAGCGCCGCTCTGACGTGTTTTCCAGACGGTTGAGTGCGACGCTGCTTGTTCTGTTTTTGTCTGGTTGGTATATTGATGATCATCACCTGCTGATCCCTTCTCCCCTTCCTCCCCCACCTCCCTCTCTTCCTCCTCGCTCTCCCTCCCTCCATCTCCTCAGCGGCCTTCCTCACCCAGACGGTGTGCCTGGATGACACGACGGTCAAATTTGAGATCTGGGACACTGCGGGTCAGGAGCGCTACCACAGCCTGGCGCCCATGTACTACAGAGGAGCGCAGGCCGCCATCGTGGTCTACGACATCACCAACGAGGCGCGTCGGCTGAATTATGCATGTTGGGGTGGCGGTGGGGGGGGGCAGAGGGGAGGGGCTTGCTAACTTTTACTCGTGCAGACGATGCGTTAGCCAACACGTGCAGCTCTGCAGACGCTGTAGGTACAAAATGTGTCCGGGCTACCAGATCTGTCCAGGGGTCCGGCCACAGCCAATGACGTCGCATACGGCAACTCTATTAGGACAAACTACATCGCAGTTGAACAAACAAACAATAGATGGATAGAAGATAGATGGATGATGGATGGATAGATGACAGATAGATGGATAGATAGATGATAGATAGATAGAAGATAGATGGATATGATATAATCATATTGTATCTGTCTATGTATCTGTTGGACCACAATGTAATTTGTCCTAATAGAGTTGCCGTAAGACCCGGGACAGATCTCATAGCCCGGACTGATTTAGTACCTCCAGCGGTGCTGTACTGACAGACGCTTCTCCCCCCCCCCACCAGGAGTCCTTTGCGCGGGCGAAGAGCTGGGTGAAGGAGCTGCAGAGACAAGCCAGCCCCAACATCGTCATCGCTCTGTCAGGCAACAAGGCCGACCTGGCCAGCAAGAGAGCCGTGGACTTCCAGGTCAGAGTCAAACCCACCGTCTCTTCACCCCCCCCCTCCCCACCTGCCGTCTGTTGATTGGTTCCAGAAGCCAGAAGAATCAATTGATGTATAACGATTGGCTGTACTCTCACACAGAATGTAAATGCGACGCTTTTATTTTTATACCTTTTGAATTGCTTTGATTGCGTCGACCAATCACGGTGGTTGTGTGGGTGTTGGACGGACTTGGCTTCTGTCCTCAGCGGTCAGCAGCGACTTGCTGATCTCGACAGACCGCAGGCCGTCCAAACGCCCTCCGCAGCCTCCTGCTCAGCGATGTCTCTCGCTGTAAAGACTTTGAATCGGATCTCGAATCAAGACGCGTGTTTCAATTCACACGGTGCCGTTCTGCCATGCGTGAGCCAAGCAGCCGCGGACCGATGTGTAGCTGTCACTCTCTCAGTGTTTTGTGTTGCTCGCTGTTGACGAACCTGTTGGTTGTTGCTGTGTGGCTGCTGCTGCTGCTGCTGTGTTGACAGGATGCTCAGTCCTACGCCGACGACAACAGCCTCCTCTTCATGGAGACTTCAGCCAAGACCTCCATGAACGTGAACGAGATTTTCATGGCCATCGGTGGGTTTGTGGTTCACAATCTGTGATTCTTTTTTTATTGTTTTGCCAGTTCCTCTTCTCATCATTATTATTATTATCATTATTATTATTAGGGCTGTCAGCGTCAACGCATTAATCGTGATGGGTTAAATGCAATCCACAAGGTTTTTTTTTTGTTTTTTTTTCCTATTTCAGACGTGAGGCCAGGTTCACAGCCCGCTTCCTCTCACCGCCCGTGTTAACCGATGGTGCCGTTCAGATTTTGAGCGCGCGAGCGATCCAGGAAAATTTATATTTTTCCATGAACTTAGACAGGTTTTCAAATTGATTGAAAAAAGAAACCTTGAAAATATCAAAGAAACACGAGAAAATCTGGTATATTTTCAAAATAAAATACCACAAATGACAAATGCGATCGTATTTGTGTACGTTATATTTGTCAGTATCTAAACAGAGTGTTAACGAAACGAAAACAAACAAACACACACACACACACACACACACACACACACACACACACACACACACACACACACACGAAAGAGAACAACAGAGTGGGCTGGCTATTGGGGGGCGGGGGGGGTTTGGGTGTCTAAACAGAAACAAACAAGCGCTTGTCGACTGTCATGGAGAAATCTGCGTCCAGTGTGAACAGGACGCTTCCACGTGCAGTGTGAACGCAGCCTTTTTACACACGCAATTCAAACCGCGATTAATCGCTGTTAACTATGAAGATCGTGTGATTAATCGCAATCAAAAAAATTATAAAAATGAATCGTTTGACAAATTATTGTCATCACTGTGACAAATGTTCCCCTTCTCCACGTTGCCTCCTCAGCCAAGAGGTTGCCGAAGAGCGAGTCCCAGGCGGCGGGGGCCACGGCCGGGCGGAGCAGGGGGGTGGACCTGACGGAGAGCGCCCAGCCGGCCAAGGCGCCCTGCTGCAGTAACTAGGAAAGAACGCCTCCCTCCTCACCCTGACCCCTTGACCTCTGACCCCGACCAAACTGTACAAAGCAGTAACTGATGCAGACAAACACCTCCTCCTCCGCCGCCGCAGTCACTCACCAAACCAACCCCCCCACTTCATTCCCCCCCTTCTCCCCAACTCTTCTCACACTGGTCAAGCGAGAGCAGAATACTGTTTCAACCCCCACCCCTTCCTCTCTGTTTGTTCCGATGCATCAGTTAATGTCCGACCGTCGCCTCCTTCCATCCCTCCTTCCATCCCTCCTTCCATCCTTCCTTCCATCCTTCCTTCCGGTGCGTTGTCACAACTTTCCTTTTTTTTTCACTCTGACCGTGACGACCAGAAAACATCACTGTTGCTTTTCTGACATTGGGCTCTTTTTCTCCCTTCTTTTTAAGAGGAAAAAGAAGCCTTTCTTGATTTTCCTTTAGCGGGGAAATTTATGGATGCACCTGTAAAAAAACAAAACAAACAACAACAAAAAAAACGTACATAGCCGAAAGCATAAAACAAACATGTTTTTTTTTTAATCCCTTATCTGCATTTGCACAGGAAAAAAAGTCTGTTTGCCGTTGGATTTTTTTTTTGTAAAAGACAGAGGTTAAGAAAAAGATGGAAGAGCCGTGAACTTCCCTCACTGGGACCCTGCAGTCGTGTTTGAGCCTTTCACCTTTTCACTTTACTGTAGCATTTTGTTTGTTTGTTTGTTTGTTTGTTTCCCCACCCCAGCGCTCCATCCTGAGGCTTCACAGCATCACGGGTGACTCGACTAACTGTATGGACACATGCAACACAGAAAGCATCCAATAACAGGCAGGGCTGCTCCCCCCCCCCCCCTCCCCACTCCCTGATTCCTGACACTTCCTGTGTTTCCCCTCCGCCCGTCTTTGAATTCCTCCTCTTCAGTTGCGTCACTGTCACCGTCGTGGTGCTGCGGGGGGGTTGGGTTTGCACCCGGCGCCGTCGTCCTACTCGCCCCCCCCCCCCCCCCACTCCCCATTTCCCCCCGCGAGGAAGTGCTTTAGACACGGCAGAGTGTGTGTGTGTGTGTGTGTGTGTGTGTGTGTGTGTGCGCGCGGCACTCACACTGGTGCCACGGTGAGTGGGTGTGTGTCTCTGCGTGTGTCTTGGCGCACATTTGCACATGAACATTCGTCACGTTGTTATGATTTTCTGCTTCCTTACTGCTACACGGAAACATTATTGTACAGAAAGACCACACACACACACACACACACACACACACACACACACACACACACAAAGTCTGTTACACCAGTTTTCTCACCAAGGTTGAGCACAACCCTGTTTTTTTTTTTCTGTTTTTCTCCCACTAGGAACCATATCTCACACACACACACACACACACACACACACACACACACACACACACACACACACACACACAGAGTACATCTGGTCTCTAACTCTTTTTACATGTCTTACTCATGCCTTGCACTAATGATGCTCATGAATATATCCTGTCATAATTACAGCCAGTGTGATATAAATATATATAATATAAATATATAAATAATATACTGTAAATAGTGTGTTGCAGTGTAGTCTACTTCTTTTTTTTTTCTTATGATTTGGCAGTGACCAGACTAATGCTTGCGAGAGAGTTGTTTAGATAATCGATAAACAAATAAAAAAAAAAAACAAGACAGGAGTTGTACAGTCGGCAGTGAGGGGGAAAATATTTCCGGTTACAATCTGGGTTCAAATGGGGTTTTATGTGTTTTTGGTTTCTTTTTTTTCCTCCACGCAGAAAGGTTAAATTATAATCATTGTGCTCTTTATAAATGTATGTATTGTTATTAACAAAACAAAAAAAATGAA
Source organism: Nelusetta ayraudi (assembly GCF_046127955.1). Lineage (NCBI taxonomy): Eukaryota > Metazoa > Chordata > Actinopteri > Tetraodontiformes > Monacanthidae > Nelusetta > Nelusetta ayraudi. Next base: position 55,607 of record NW_027466268.1, read on the forward strand.
ATTGCATTCATTTCGTGATTTGTCTTGTATCATAAAAAAGAAAAAGAATCTATATCTGACAGTTGGGTTTTTTTTTTTATTATTATTATTATTATTTTTTTGTCACCTCTTCCAGGCATCTCACTTATTCTGTCTCTGGGTGATATCAGGTTGTTGATGCCTCGGAAGTGGAAAACTGTGGAGGAGTGCGACAGTACAAGAAAACAGGTTGATTAACAGTTTGCCCCTCCACCATAAAGCATAAAAATATGTCCGTAGCCGTGTGAAGATACCGTAGGAGCAGTTGTGACTGTCAGCTGGCACGATGGTGATTCGTCAAATAAATGAAATAACACATAATAAGGATGTAAATTGTTTTGTTTTGTTTTTGCAGCCGTCTCTTTAACTGCAGCTGACAACATTTAAAATGCGAGCATTTTACAGTACTATTATGTAATGACCAAATAAATACTGAAATAAAATCTATCGTTTATTATTGTAAGGAGACTGTGATGTGTGTTGACTGTCTGGGATCGGTGGGGGCGGGGGCAAAGTCCACTGAAGTCCTAAAACCGTCTTCTGATTGCTTGACTTTTAGGACAGGGCATGTGTGTGCTTAAAAAACAAACAAAAAAAAAAAACAACTAACTTTGGAAACAGCCCTTTGTGATGTCACAAAGGGTAGTCTTTTACTTTTTGTGTGTGGGCTAGACAGTTTTTGTTTTGTTTTTTTTCCTTAAGGATAATTAAACATGGATAATTGTTTTACATGCTTGTCCACTTGTCTTCCGAGGAGGTTTAGGCAGTTGGCCCTTTGTGATGTCACAAAGCGCACAGCTACCACTCCCAGGTATTTTGGACCACACCCCCAGCCAGGTTTTGACAGAGACCACCTTGTTGTTGTTGTTGTTGTTGTTTTTGTTGTTGTCTGCAAGGTCCAACAAAACATGAGTTTTAGGTGGAGGCCGTAAACAAAAGGCTCAACGTGCCGCTGCTCTCTGCGGCTCTGATGCGTTGTTTGGGATTTTTAACCTTGCAAAGCCGCTCCGCCTTCCCGAGGCAGAACCCCCGCTCCCCATTCCCAGCACCGCTGCACATGACCTTGAGTGTTTTTGGTGGCATTCTGACTCCTCTCTCCGCGAGTTGTGCTGAAGCGGCCTTTTTCTCCCCCGCGACTCCGCTCGGGTCCCCTAGCGGAGGAAAAGGGGCCTGCAGCGACAAACTGAAAATAAGGATGAGCGCCATGTCTGATCCTCCGCTTGTGGAATAGAGCGGACGCCACAGCGACGATCTTCCCGGCCCGGGGTCCCGTCCAGGGGGGGTTCGGTCGGGGAATCATGGCCGACGGCGCTGGGATTCAGCAAGGTTCGCCGGCCATCGGGGCGGCGGGCTCGGCTCCGGCCGCTCCCGGGGCCGGGGGGACGGAGGGCTCCGGCACCGCTGGAGGATCCGCACGTATCGCCGTGAAGAAGGCGCAGCTGCGGTCCTCCCCTCGGCCGAAGAAGCTGGAAAAGCTCGGCGTCTATTCCTCCTGCAAGGTAGGAAACGCGGCGCCGTTGTTTTTTCTCCTTCTTCTCAACATGATTCGCTGCTCAACCCCATTTTATTGCTCGCGAGAGTTTTGAGATGGACGCCGTGGAAGCGAGCTCGGCTGCAATAGTTTACAAAATGCAAGCGAAGCAAAGGAAGCCATTGCCGCACTTTTCTGCTTTTTCTTTTTTTGTTGTTGTTGCATGCACGGACGTCGCGTTTCCAAGCGCGGGGAGAGTTTTGCAAGAGTAATAACGGTGATATTTGTCATTTTTATTTTGTATTTATTTTTTTTTTTATTTATTTGGACGAGCCAGAGTTTGATCGTGAGGCTTTGCACAGCTGCAGGCTGTTTGTCGGAGGTCCGTGTTGGCGGCTCGGTGGGGGGTTGGTGAACGTAAACATTGGCTCGGCGCTGGTACCAGGGAGTAGCTGCATCCCTCCCTCTCCCCCCGTGTGTGTGTGTGTGTGTGTGTGTGTGTGTGTGTGTGTGTGTGTGTGTGTGTGTGTGTGTGTGTGTGAGAGAGAGAGAGAGAGAGAGAGAGCGAGAGCGCGCGTGCCGTCCGACGCACTCCCCGGGAAACGTCACGGCCGTCCTCGTGTCGTCTGTCAGTCGCGCGCGGGTCTTTGTATTTTTTTTTTTTCTTCTTTTTTTTTTTTTTTGGCGGTGGGTTTCTGCGGCGGGTCCCCCAGCACGGAGGGCCGGGGTCTTTGTTATGACAGGGTGACAGCTGCTGGGAGGGGGCGGAGTTTGTTGTTGTTTCGCGGCGCATGCGCGCTGCGGCCGCGGCTTTCAGCTGACAAGTGACAGGCCTCCTCGACCTGGCCGAGGACAGGAGGGCGCGCTGACTTCCGCCGAAAGTCCGTGTGTACGCGCTGTATGAAATACACAAAACATGATCGCAATGCTCAACAAACCACGTGCACTATTTATTTATTTATTTATTTATTTATTTTTTAAGACATGTATTTTAGGGTGACCGTATTTATTTTGGTGACCAACCAAAACCAGGGCGCTCCGATGAGAGACTCAACTGATACTTGAAGTTTACTGACAGAATGGATAATGTATGGAGTATTGCATTTTTAAAAAATTATTTCATCACTTTATTTTAAACAACAACTAAAAAAAAAAAAGGATGCCCCAAACAGGAAGTAAAAACAGGACGTGTGGTTACACTAAATTATATAAAAAAAATAAAAATAAATCAGACGCTATTTATTTTATACATATTTTATGTAACTCTGCTGTATGTTGATGCTCATCTTCTTCCCTCCTGATTTCCACTCGTCCTCACTCTGCTGTGTTCCTCCGTCCCAGGCGGAGGGACCCTGCAAGTGCAACGGCTGGAAGAGTCAGAACCCCCCTCCGACGCCCCCGCAGACCGAGCAGCCGTCCAGCGCCGTCAACTTGCAGGAGCCGTGCCGGAGCTGCTCGCACACGCTGGGTGCGTCGGCCGCACCCTCAACTCTTCTCTCCCTTCTTCTCTTCTTTGGTCAAACTGCGGTTGCATCCGTCAACGTCTCTCTTCATTTCATCCCAGGCGACCACGTCACCCACCTGGAGAACGTTTCCGAGGAGGAGATGAACCGGCTGCTGGGCATCGTCCTGGATGTGGAGTATCTCTACACCTGCGTGCACAAGGAGGAGGACGCCGACACCAAGCAGGTCTACTTCTCCCTCTTCAAAGTGAGTCCCCGCCTCCCTCCGCCTCCGTCCTGTTTGCCGCCGGCCGTGACGCTCTCACCTCCTTGTGTTTCATCCGCAGCTGCTGAGAAAATCCATCTTGCAGATGGGGAAACCCATGTTGGAGACTCAGGAGAGCCCTCCGTTCGAGAAACCCAGCATCGGGCAGGTGATGGATGCGCTGCAAAAAAAAAATAAAAATGCTGCACAGACTTTATGAATTCTTTTATTCGGTGTGATAGGCTGACAGATTAGTTTTGATTGTGTTTGTTTTTTTTTTTGAAATAGGGGGTGAACAATTTTGTCCAGTACAAGTTCAGCCACCTGCCTTCCAAGGAGCGTCAGACCATCATGGAGCTGGCCAAGATGTTCCTCAACCAGATCAACTACTGGCAGCTGGAGACGCCCTCGCAGCGGCGGCAGAGGGTTCCCACCGATGACGTGGCGGGATACAAAGCCAACTACACCAGGTGGCACGCGCTCGCTACGCACAAAGCATGAAAAAATAAACTGGCACGTTCTTCAGCAGGGCGGCACGCTTTCACGCACCCAGGCCACGCCTTCTGTCAACTTGCACACGGACTTTAATGGCCAGGATCTGCCGCAGAGCCGCGGCCGCACAGCAGACGCTTTTGGTGTAAACCGGTTTGCCCCGGGTCTTTGACCGCACCGCTCTCCTCTGCCCCCTGCAGGTGGCTCTGCTACTGCAACGTGCCTCAGTTCTGCGACAGCCTGCCGCGCTACGAGACCACGCAGATCTTCGGGCGCACGCTGCTGCGCTCGGTCTTCACCGTCATGAGGAAGCAGCTGCTGGAGCAGGCCAGGCAGGAGAAGCTGCCGCCGGAGAAGCGCACACTCATCCTCACACACTTCCCCAAGTGAGAGCAGACGCAGACACTTGTCACGGAGGCACAGCATGTGTTTTTTCTTTCTTTTTTTCCCAAGTTCTTTTTTTTTTTTTTTCTACTTTCTGCTCTGCTCGTAATTGTGCGCAGCCTTTTTTTCACGTGGCCTTCAAACTTCAGGCAGCACATTTCCAATCACAGAATTTTCATAGCTCCCTGTCACGTGATGCATTTTTCAAAAGAAATGTCTAATAATTGCTTCTTTTTTAAAAAAAAAGAAGAAAAAGTCCTCTCAGCATGCTTGAATTGTTGAAGGAGATGAAGAACAAGGAGAAGAAGAAGCGTGCAAGTGAACTCACAACCCTTTGTGGTCCCCGTTGCACCGCTTGTGCAATGTTTTGACAGCGCTGATGTTGTGCCCTCTGGTGTCTCCTCAGGTTCTTGTCTATGCTGGAGGAGGAGGTGTACAGCCACAGCTCCCCCATCTGGAGCCAGGACTACCTGGCAGGAGTCCCAGGAGGCCAGATTCCAATACACACAGGTAGCGCACACACCCAGGGCGCCGCCGTGCTCCAGCCGGATCTGTCCGGAGTGGCCTCTCACTGTGTCCTCCGCTCCCTAGTCATCAGTGCACTCCCGGTGGCCAGACCTCTGTACTACAGCACCAGCCCGCTGTCGGTGGATGCGTCCACCTGCGGCAGCGTCAGTCCTGCTCGGAAAGCCGCCTCCCAGCTGGAGCCGAACCCAGGTATGAAAGACACACCTGTGCTGACTCACTGAGGTTTGGCCGCCTCTACCTGTCTGCGCCCAAACTGCAGCAAACAAACGACTTATTGAGACACTTGGTCTCGGATTAAATCTCTTTTGTCTGCCAAACGTACGGCTCTACCTCTGTAAAACAAGCCAAAGCCACTGAGTAAACTGCTTTGAACTTGTGCTGCCAGCAGGGGGCGCACGGCCGGCTGGCAGTCAGAGATAACGCCGGGTTGTTTTTTGTTTTTTTTTTCTTCCTCTGCAGCCGGCGAGAAGCGCAAGCCCTCGGAGCCCCTCCCCCACGAGGAGAACAAGAGGCCGCGGGTGGTGGGCGACATCCCCGTGGACCTGATCAACGAGGTCATGGCCACCATCGCCGACCCCGCCGCCGTCCCCGAGGTGAGTCAGCGGCCTTCACCCCGTCGCCGCTGCAGCAGGGCAAAACATAAAAACCCCGGTCTGAGGCGTTTGTGGCCACTTTTGCATCAGAGAAACCAATCGGCATCAATTTAAGTTGTTCCAAAAGCGACGAGCAACAAGCTGCTCTGAAACCACAGAAGAAGGGGGAGGTGGAAGAGGAGGAGGAGGAGGAGGAAGAGGAGGAGGAGGGCCAGAGCCATTAAATAAGAGCATCAAGCAACATCAGTAACTTGCAGAACAAACAACAGCAGCCGACCTCCTTTCTTCTTTCCCTCCTGAGTTTCGTAGGAGCACACAGACCGTCACAGTGCCATCTGCTGTTGGTGAAGTGTGACACCAACCTGAGAGCAGCGCTCTGCTTCCTGTCTTTATCAGCTGGCAGTCAAAACAAAACAAAACAAGCGTCCTCCTCCTTTCTCAAACATTTTCTGCCGGCTCTTTTCCAGACGGACGTGAACTGAATCCAGTTTTCGAAACGTCCCATCTGCCGAGTTCATAGTGCAAATCCAGAAGAGACTCTTCAGAGTGTTGGGCTTGGTTCCGGTGTTTTCCTCTGCAGGATTCATTCATTCATTTTCCATACCCGCTTCTTCCTGAGCTCAGGGTCACGGGGTTCACGGGGTCACAGCTGGAGCCTCTCCCAGCTGTCCTACAGGGTGAAGGCAGGGTGACACCCTGGACAAGTCAAGACAAACCACCATTCACACTCACATGCACACCTACGGACAATTTCGAGTGTTCAGTTGACCTCACCTGTGGGAGGAAGCCGGAGAACCCGGAGGGAACCCACGCAGACTCCACACAGAATCCAACCTGCGACCTTCTTGCTGTGAGGCGACTTGTGAAGTTCTAGAGTGATGATCCTGGTCCCGCACCCCCCCCCCCCCCCCTCCCCCTCTCTCTCCCCTCCCTCTTCAGACCAACCTGCTGTCAGCTCACTCGGCCCGCGACGAGGCCGCCCGCCTGGAGGAGCGCCGCGGCGTGATTGAGTTCCACGTCATCGGCAACTCCCTCAACCAGAAGCCCAACAAGCGCATCCTGATGTGGCTGGTGGGCCTGCAGAACGTCTTCTCCCACCAGCTGCCCCGCATGCCCAAGGAGTACATCACGCGGCTGGTGTTCGACTCGTCAGTAGCAGTCGCCCGGTCCACTCGCTCGCACGCTTCCACCGCAGCGATTGGCCCATTCACCCCTCGCTCCCTCTCGACAGGAAACACAAGACGCTGTCCCTCATCAAAGACGGCCGCGTGATCGGCGGGATCTGCTTCCGGATGTTTCCGTCTCAGGGCTTCACGGAGATCGTCTTCTGCGCCGTCACGTCCAACGAGCAGGTCAAGGTGAGAGCGTCATCAGGCCCGCAAACTTTTCTTTTTTTTTCCCGGCGATGATTTTGCAAAATATAAAAACTGCAGTTTCTCAATGAAAGAAAGTGCTGTTCTAAATGTGTCCACTTGGTGCCGCTATGTCGTTGCTGCTTCGCAAACAAACTCAATACTGGGGCTGAGCAAACCGGCACAAGTACAGCCACTCACGCCTCCTATTGGCTGCCCTCAGTGCCCCAGAATGCCTCTGTCGATACAGACAAAGCTGCTGCAGAGCAGTGTTGCCAACTTGCCGACTTTCTCCCCCCAGAAAAGTCGCTATTCTCCCCATGGCGACTTTTTTTTTTTGTTGGTCAAAAGCGACTAGCGACAAATCTAGCGACTTCTCCTGGTGTTACCTCATTACTTAATCAAGTAATTACGATGTAATTACCCGCTTTGCCACAGTAATCCCGTCACGTCACTCTGTTACTGAAAAAGTAGTTTAATTACCATAGCGCATTACTTAGTAATAGATTACTCGCCCACACTGGCTGTTGCTTGGTCGGCTTTTAACTGGGACAGAGCTTCTCGTAGGGCTACGGGACCCACCTGATGAACCACCTGAAGGAGTACCACATCAAGCACGAGATCCTCAACTTCCTCACCTACGCCGACGAGTACGCCATTGGATACTTCAAGAAACAGGTGCCACTCACTTTACTAAACATGGCTGACTCGGCAGAGAAGATTGGCCACATTTTTCAGGGGCTCGACCCAGACGCTTCCGGTAGCGCTGCTGCTCAGCCCTCCAATGCACGTTCCTTACCAGTGCGGCACCATCTAAACAGGCTTTCCAACCATCTCAGGTTTATTTCCAAGAAGCATCGTGCAACAAAGAAATAATCTACCAAACACAAATTTCCTTATGTTCTTGTTTATTTTGTTGTGTTTATTTACCGCTGTGACTGTAAATAAGCCGGTACGCTGGCTGGAAGGCTTTTTAAGAAGAAGAAGAAGAAGACAAAGACCTTTATTGATCCCACGATGGGGGAATTTGCATAATTACAGCAACAACAAAAAAGAACAAAGAAATTGGCTACAGTGCAAAAGGTCAAGAATTATTTTAACTGAAGGCAAAAATAAAATATCTGTAAGTATGTACAGAAAAAAAAAGCGAGATAAAAAGCAAGATATTTACATGTTAAACGTTTGAATGTACATGTGCTACATGCTCTGCTAAATAGTTTCTGTTGCAGTCTACATGAAAAATTTACAGTTATTGTAGATTTTTTTTGTATCCCAGTGGATGGGATTTTACATCACATTTACCATCACAGGCAAGCTGACAAATCAGCTTTGTGCAGATGCTAATATCTTCAGCAGCTGCAAGGTCAGCGGCCACTTCCTGTATCACTTTCTCGTCTTCCTGTGTGGCTTGGTGGGGCCGATGGCGGCAGTTGCTTCCTGGTTTTGTTGCAACACGGCAGCTGAGTCGTTACAGATTGCAGTGGGATTCTTTTTCTTTTGAGCATTTTAAAGTCCAGAGGAGGTTTTTAGAAGTTTGTCCCAATTAAAACATAAAAACCTCCTCCGTCCCATTTCCAGGGTTTTTCCAAGGACATCAAGGTTCCCAAGGCCAAATACGTGGGCTACATCAAGGACTACGAGGGCGCCACCCTCATGGGCTGCGAGCTCAACCCCAGCATTCCCTACACCGAGTTCTCGGTCATCATCAAGAAGCAGAAGGAAGTGAGGAGGCATCATTTTTGCTTTTTAAATAACCTGTTGAAATGATTTGAGTGGGCTTCAATCCTCGACGATCCTCCCCTCAGATCATCAAGAAGCTGATCGAGAGGAAGCAGGCTCAGATCAGGAAAGTCTACCCGGGACTCTCCTGTTTCAAAGAAGGAGTTCGGCAGATTCCCATCGAGAGCATTCCCGGCATTCGTACGTTTTCCTTCAGAGCTGAGACGCAGGTTTCATTTGCCGCTTTTCTATTCAATTCCTAACTGAATTCCTGTCATCGACAGGTGAAACTGGCTGGAAGCCTGTGGGCAAAGGGTACGTTGCCTTTCGCTGTGATTGCCTTCCTATCAGTGATCTGACATCATAAATAGATTAGGAGCAGCGGTTTAAGATGATCTGGCAAACCAGTGAGGAAGCAGAGACTCTGAGAGGGTTTGTTCTGAGTGCAGGGAGTTGATCAAAAAGGAAGACATCCTGGTTGAGTTTTTTTTTTTGTTGGTCTTTTTTGCACAACATTTATTGAATTGAGCCCTAACCCTGAAAAAAAACAGTTTGTCATTGTGTTTCAAAATTTATCAAATTCAAAATGTTCACTTTTATTTTAGGAAAGAACTGAAGGACCCAGATCAGCTGTACAGCACTCTGAAAACCATCCTCCAGCATGTGAAGGTAAGGAATACACACACACACACACACACACACACACACACACACACTACACAGCTTTGCTCTGACTGAGTGTGTGTGTGTGGCTGCCACAGAGTCATCAGAACGCCTGGCCTTTCATGGAGCCTGTGAAGAAGACCGAGGCTCCCAACTACTACCAGGTCATCCGCTTCCCAATGGGTGTGTAAGCAAGCCGTTGAAGGGCCTTTAGCTACTGAATGTGTCGCCAATAAACAAGAAAAAAAAGGACAAAAGTATTTTTCACACAGCAAACAAAAAAAAAACACCCGGCTTTTCTCACTTCAGACCAGAGCTTCCTTTCCAGAACCTCCGTGTTACAAATTAACGCGTGAGCCTTTCGCAAAATGCAAAGTCAGCCGATCGCGATGGTCGACGACAATAATTATTACACGTATTGCGAAGCCGCGTCTCTGTATGAAAGAGGATTAGGGCCACGAGAAGAGAAAAAAATATTATCGGAAGGAGATTTTTATTTAAGTTTTCAGTTTGAGTTTTAAGTTGAGATTTTGCAAATAGAGTCAAAATTTCGTGAGAAAAAAAGTCTACTTTAAAAAAAATAGACACTGGACTTGAGCGCAGAGCCTTTCCACTTTACATTTTATTCACAAAACTTCTTTTTGTCAATTTTATTCTCAAAGTTTCCACATTAATCTCGAAATTTCAATTTAATTCTCGAATCGGAAACTTATCTTAAATTTTTTTTTCTCTTCTTGGTGCCCCGATCCTCTTCTGTATCTCTGAGCTTGTGACATGGCAGGCCCAGGAACAGTGCGTCACTGACTTATGGCATCTTCAGAGCCACTGCAGTTTGTTGTTGTTTTTTAAGCCAGGAATTGTGGCGCTGCGTTGCAAAGCTAAGCAGAGTTGTCTCTCGCACACACAGACCTGAAGACGATGAGCGAGCGTCTGAAGAGCAGGTACTACACCACGCGCAAGCTCTTCATGGCCGACATGCAGCGCATCTTCACCAACTGCCGCGAGTACAACCCGCCGGAGAGCGAGTACTACAAGTGCGCCAACCTACTGGAGAAGTTCTTCTACACCAAAATCAAGGAGGCGGGACTTATAGAAAAGTAGCGAGGGGACGGAGGAGGCGTGTTTTCACACCGTCCTGAAAGATGTGCTCAGACTCATTTCATTTTATTAAATTTTTTTTTTTAAAAAAGAAAGGTTTTTTAAAAGGTGGAAGATGCGACTTCCTGTAGGGGGCAGTGTTGAGGGCGGCGCAAGACGAGGACTATTGACTGACTTGACTGTGACTCTGACAGGCAAAGAAGAAGACGAAGAGGAGGTTCGAAGACCACAGCAGGTCAATTCTCAGTCGTCAGACACCCGGCGAGACGCTGCTCTCGCTCTCCCTCCGTTGATCCCAGCGGGTCCCGAGCAGAAGCCCCGCCCTCCCCACCCCACCCCCACGACAGTGTTCGCCCGAGTGTGACGTAGCGCTTGCGAGTCCCCGCCCAGCGGTCTTCACGAGCGCCAGCGTTGCCGCGTGATGAGTTCGTCCTGCCAAAAGAGGAGCACCGACTTGACTTGTACTGATTTGAAAGCACTTATACCCACACTGTATGTCTGAAATGTCTCTCATATATTTTGTTCCGGAACCTAAGCAGCATTTCCTTCCCAGTAAGCCACACGGGGCCGTCAACTATACAGACTTTTTATTTTTATTTTTCCAGATAGTTGAAATCAATAGTTTTCTTTTTTCCTCGCAAAAAGACAGAAAATAACATTTCTCACCTAAGGACTAATTGAACTACCCTAGACTTGATTGTTTTCTTTTTTATTTTATTTATGTGCTGTAATTTAACGAATGATGCTAAAGAGACAAGGTCTTAATTTATTCTTTATTTTTGTCCTGCAGATGGAGATTGATAACTTTATACTTTGGAGATAAATGAAGATTGTGCAATACAATGTAGTTTTGCTGTTTTTGTAAATTTAAGGAAAGAAAAAAAGTGTTTGTACTTTTCAAACTTTAGGGGGGGTGGTCGGGGGGGCAGGGGGCACATTTTGTAACGTCTGGAGAGAAAAAAAAAAATGATTTCATGCTCTTTGTACAATTGGTTTTAACGACAGTACTGGCCTATTTTATAGACTGAATAAAAGAGAAGTGAGGCTAGTTTGTCGGCTCTGTATTCCTTTTCTGCTGCCTTTTGAAGAGCCCACAGTGAAAAACAAAGTTTTAATTCAACTCGGAATATATTCTGGGTTATTTTCAATCAAACATTTATTCCACAAAGAGACACCAGTGTTCCATACAGGGCAGTATGGCAGCAAATCGTCCTTCTACACTATACAATGAAGAAGATTTCAATGTATTTATTTTTAAAAAACAAACAAACATTTATTTGCTAATATGTACAAATATTATTAAAACAGCAGCAACGCAGACGTCATTCACGCTCTAATGCTGACACCCCACAAACGACTCGTTGTACTTCTGGAACGAGTTCTTTCGGCCCGGCGTCTGCTTGAAGATGGGCGAGCTGAGGAACTGCAGGTCCGTGAACTTGTCTCCGCGCCGCAGCTTCCTGCGAAAGCAAGCAAGGAGATTTTTTTTTTTTAAAGAAAAGCCAAAGCGGTGAGAACGAAGCTGCCGGTGGCGACGGCGACGTGCGACTCACTTGTTGAGTGTGGGCTCCTTGTAGTCCACTTTGGTGGTGCAGCGGCGCTTGCGGGCCTGCAGCGGCGTGGAGCAGCGGGCGTCCTCGCCCGAGAGGCTGCGGTGCGCTGAGGGCGACAGATTGGTCACTTCACACAGACTCAAGCCCCGCCTCCCCGCTGGCCTGACACCGTGAGCGCCTGCAGAAAGGGTGAGCCGGGAAAGACGTGATGAGAAAGAGGGGTGGAGGGTGGTGGTGGTGCAGCAGCAGCAGCAGCAGCAGCAGCAGCAGCAGCTGCTGGGTGCGATCGGGACTCACGTCTCTTGCAGCTCTTGGCTCTGCGCAGCGGGCGGCGGAGCGTGAAGGAAACCCGGCTGGGAGACTCGACTCCTCCGAAGCTGGACAGGACGTCGTCGATGCTCATCATCTCGCCGTCCACCAGGGGGCTCATGGAGCACAGACGGTCCTGATCCGCAGAAGCGGCGCTGGGAAGTTCTGGGAGACACCGGGAAGGAGAGAATGAAACGGACCTGGCAGGAAACATCTAGGGGGATTTCTCTCCCGGTTCCGCTGCGACGCTGCTTCTGATTGGCCGGCTTGCCTACCGTGATAACTCTCCTCCAGCCTCGCCGGTCCAGGGCTGTGACAGACGGCTGCTTCAGGCGCTTCTGGCTCCTCGGCTTTGGGACTGGACTCCTCTTCTTTGCAGAAGCAGAAGAAGAAGACAGTTTAAAGTGGGAGCGCTGCCACTTCTTTCCAAACACGAGAAGCAGGATGTTGAAACTGGACACTTACTGGAGGTGTTCTCCTTCTCCCTGACCCCCCTGGAGGGCCGGCCTCGGCGGGTGGCGACCACCTTGGTCTGGCCGGCGGAGCTCCGCCTCCGCCAGTTCTTGTGAGGGACGTAGAGGCTGTCCTCGGACTGGGAGGACGGGGACGATGGCGGCGACAGCGACTCTTTACGTTTGGACGCAGCGGTTTCTGCCCCCTGCTGGCCGGCGGCCCCGGCCGGGTTCTCCTCCGCCTTGTTCCTGAACGGCGTGACGTGAACCGACTCCTCGCAGTCAAAGTCAAAGTTGTCGTTGAAGCCCAGCGAGGTGTTGGCCTTGTGAGCCCCCTGGGCCGCCGGCGCCGCTCGAGCCCGCGTGGCCGAGCAGTCGCGGCTCTTGGACCGGGCCCTGGGTTTGGAGTTCTCCCAGGGCTTCTTCAGCGGGCCGACCTCCGGGCGCCGCCCCCGCTCCTGCTTCCTCGCGGGCGGCTCGGGTTTGCCGCGAGGCTGCTGACTGGTGGGTTTCCGGCCAGCACGCTGCTGGGGTTTCCTGGGGGGCGTGGCCTCCGGGGTGGAGTGGCGGACCTCCTCCTCTGCGACTGGCGCCGCCGGGTTGGGATCCCTGCCGATGGGACTGGCAGGAACCGGGTCCAGCTCACTGGTCCGGCCCATCTCCTGGATGCGGTCGGACCTCCTCCTGCTGCTCCTTCTGTCGGTCAGGCGGCGCCGCACGGTCACCGTGGGCGGCAGGGCGACCAGGTCAGCAGGGCTGGAGGTCAGATTCTGCTCAGGAGACTCGGCAGCTGCAGGGGGAAATGAGAGGAACATTATTTGATTGGTTGAAATATCGGTATCGTATCGGAAATGAAAATATAGTATCGGGACAGCCCTAAAAACTACTATCACAATCAGTTGACATATTTCACAGGAAATCATTTTTGGCCTTTTTTTGGGGGGCGGGGCTTCCGTGATGTCAATGGCAAAGTTGTCAACTTTGGAGTCCCCCAAAAAGGCCAAAAATGATTTCCTGTGAAATATGTCAACTGATTGTGATAGTAGGCTTTACAATGACACCTCACATGTCCATTTCTACTGTATAATTTTGGAAGTAATTCCACCTCAACATCGACACAATGATTCGCTGAATTGTATATGTTGAAAAGTGTTGAAAAGCTCAGCCATCTTGCGGTCAAATTGCAGATTCTTTTTTCTTCTTTCAAGGTGGAATCGAAATGGAATCGTCGTTTTGCATTGGATATTGGTGTTTTTCCCTGAAGCTATACGAGCGCTCCAGCTGGGCGACTGTTTGTATTTTCCCACATCAATAAATTCCATCATTTCCAAGCAATCTTCCTCTTTATGACACCGGCAAAGAGTACTCGCGGTTCTCAACCAGCAGGGAGCAGTGATGAGTCCAAGTTACCGAGAGCTGCTTTAACGGTGCTGATGAGCATCTTGAACGTAAGCGCAATAATGGTTGCTTGTACCTGCACGAACTGGTGAGACGACACACTTGGCTGGTTGATAGACACAAGAGCCGCCGCCCCGCCTCCTCCTGCAAATGAACGCACACGACAGGTTGTTGGGAGCTGTGGAGAAACCCAAGCAAGAGGGCTGACAAAGAGCCGTTGTCAATGTCACCTCTCTGGGGCCACAAGACGTTTGGGTTGGGTGACATCCTCCGCGTATTCAGGCTGAAAAGAAACGAGGGGGACAAAACAAGTTTACTTCAGAAAGCAACGCTACACAAACATGCGTTAGTCAAGAGCACCATCGACAGCCCAGACGCGTTTGTGTTCACCTGCGGGGCGCTGCAGGCCTCCTCGGACTCCTGCTGCTGCTCCTTCAGCTTCCTCCTCAGCAGCAGGATGTGCTGCAGCAGGAGCTGCTGCTGGTGCTGCAGCTGCAGGATCACAGCCTTGGCCTGCCGCACGTTCTCCTTCTCGGCTTGCAGGGCCTCGGCCAGGGCCTTGTTGTTGACCTGGAGGCCCTTCTGGATGGTGTGGCTGGTCTGGGTCACTGCGAGGTCAAATGCAGTTTGGTCATTTGTATGAGGGAGCAGCTTAACTACAGAGGCTGTATTTAAACTGATGACAATGTCCTGTATTCTTTATTCAGCTGGCTCCCTCTGATACGAGCAGTTTATACCTATTGATTGATGGCTTAATTATTTTATTAACAGACTCAAGGTCCAATTCACAAGATAAAAAAAGAAAAAAAAGAAAACAAACATCAGATTTAAAAAACAAAGAGAAAACAAACATCATCAAGCAAAAAAAAAAAAAAGTTTAGTTGAAAATTGTTTAGTTGAAGCGGTTTATGAGCTTTTTTCATTGTTTGTTTTGTTGGGGCCATGACCATCACCATCCAGCGGATTTACCACGACTGAGTGACTAAATCATAACTTGAAAAGGGGTTTCGACAAAGTATATGGTTCAGCAGGTTTGAACTGCTTTCTTGCCAGTGTACATTAGAAATAAGCTGACTGTTTGAATTGTATTGAGATCGTTTATTTGAACATATTTTTTTTTTACACAACAATCCATAAAGTGTAGGATTGATGGCTCAAACGACGGAATTAAACAAAACAAATAAAGCTGAAAAGAAGAATGCAGCGATGCTGATTCGTAAGCTACGTAGCCACGACGCAGTTTTATGTGAGTGGGTCGCGCAATAGTATTGGCCTGCAGCTGCACGGATTTCGGTTTTGAACGCAAACTCTCTGGAAACGATCGTGAGTTTGCATTAAAAAATAATAATAATAAATGTACGTTCAAGACAACCCAGAAACACGGGGCAAACTCCGTCCCGTATCCATTCAAAACGGGACGCACAAGTTTCCTCGTCAAATACGGGACCCTAAATGTATCTGAAGGGGCGGTTGGCAACTGTAGAGGCGGGTGAACTGGGGGCTGAAGCCCGAGGATCCTCACCAGCGCTCCGGATGATCCCCGGACACCGAGCTCTGCCGGGGGCGGCGCCGCTGGCCAGTTTGTTCCGCTTCTCCTTCATCTTGGCCATGATGTTCTCCAGATTCTTCTGCACGGCCTTCTTGCGACACGCAGACTTCATCATGGCTCCGGACCTTATGTTCAGAAGGAGGAAACCGTCATTTTCCCACGTTACTCACAAACAACAACAACAACAACAACCGACTGAGCAAAGCTAACGCGCTAGCTGCGCTAGCCAGCGCCGCAACGAGCGTCATGTTTTCTGGCTAAAATGGAATAGTTCCGAACGGTTCCTTACCAGTGAAGGTTCGCAGATGACTTCTTTGGAAACGAGACGAGTCGCGATGAGCCGAGTCACAAATGATTCTATTTTAGCGCCGACTGACCATCTTGCTCCGTCTAAACGTTTAAATTTTGTGTCTCGACCGTTGATTGGGAGGAAGGAGGAACTGCTATTACGTCACATCCTTTAAATAAAATATTTGCCCGCTGGAGGGCGCAGATGGACAAGGAAACGTACAAAAAAGAGACAAGAATCATTGTTTTTATTTATTTACATGACAGTCTTACATAGGAATATGATATAATATTATTATAATAATATAATAATATAATAATAGTTTTTTTTTTTTTATTGTTCTTGTCTGATGGCAGTAAAACAGTGTGGAACTGTACCACTAAAAGACATTTATTTTTTTATTTTTTTATTTTATTTTATTTTTTTTGACGTTTAAGATTCGTCAGTGGTCATGCCGCTCCAGCCCTTCCACAATGATTAATTAACTGTTTATAATTGGGTTCTGAAGATAAGCACTCGAGCTGTTTCTGCAAAGTGCTCTGTTGCCGCTGGAAGAAGCCGATAAGTGTGTTTTTTATCTCCAGGCAACTCTCCTCAACTCTCCTGGCCATTTCCCCATTTGATTAGACAGTAGTTCTGATGATGATGACGAGAGGAATACAAAATCATCTGAGCCACTAGTCCCCAGTACACCTCCTAGCCCGTTTTGTTGTTTGTGTATAGTATGACTTTATTCTGTTTTCCAACTTTTTCCATTCTGTCACTCTTTTATGCTAAACTACCACGTAAAGGTCATCCCAGTGAGTTTCAAGCAGATCTGGAACTTTTTATTGTATCACCATTGTGGTAAAACTTTTTAAATATCACCATTGTCTCAAAACTGCTGTCGTGTGTCGTGTCGAGCAATTGGAGAAAAAAAAAATGTTTCATTTTTTTTCCCCGAAAAGTGTGGCAAAAAGTGACACAACAGGGTTTCAGTTGCATATTTAAAACAGCAAAGTGTAGCAATAAAGTGCAGTTTGATGATAAATGAAAACAAGCAGACAGATATGAAAAGAGTGAAAATAGCAACAGTAACATAAAAACACTGACTGAAGGCTGGCTGGTCCTGGAAAACAAAGAGCGTGTTCGACCTTCTAAATGCAAATCAAACACTGACACTGAATCCTGCTCTACTCAAACAAGAGTGTTTCCATTTTCCATCGACCTCCTGATTGTTTTGTGATAAATTCTCTTATTCCAGTCTCCTTTTTTGTTTTTTTCTAACCTGCCTTTATTGTGATCCAACTACTTCCACTTCCACAGGAGGCCTACAGTACACAATCCTGCAGTGCCGGTTTGAGATTTCACACACATTTTTTCACGCGCCTGAAATCCGGGCGCTTCAAAGAAAAACAGAACAAACAAACAAAAAAACAGCTCAAAGACTTTTGCTGCCGTTTTAGTGGACGGAAAAACATACTGCAAGCCGTGACTCTGCATAAAACTCTTGTTGTGCAAGACTTTGTAGATGGAAACAAACCAATAAACAAACAATAACAAATAAGATGTGTGATGTGATGTGTGTGAGGGTCGTTGGTTGTTGTTGTTGTTGTTTTTTATTTTGTTCGTAACCAGAACTAAAGTGTAAAAAAATATCGTTTGGACGCAGTAAAACGCACTGAAGGTGAAGGATGGAAGCACTTTTGAATTTTGCACTCGTGTGACCTTTGATGTTGACCTGCCTTCACATTTGAGATTTAAACTTCCATTACAGAAAAGAAAGAGAAAAGAACACACCTTCCACCAGCGGGAGGTTTCTGCTCCGTCTGGAGTGGAACAGCTGATGTGTGCTTGCGGAGCCTCCATCAGGGACCCGCTCCGTCTTGCCGGCAATGCAGAGTGCACAAAATAGCTGTGTTTTCTAAACGTTCAATTTGCTCGGCCTGCAGGCGGCGCGGGATGCATTCAGCAGAGAGCTGAGCGGCGTCGCCGCGCTGCTAACAACAAAGCCCGCCGGTGCGGCCCTGCAGTCGCAGCCCTATCAGCGCCGCGCTGGAGCAATGGAACAGGCTCGCCACGGGCCGCCGTCATTACCTCCTCACAGCCGCCACTCAAACGCCCCACAGAGACATTTAGTTCTGCGGCCGGTGAACGACAGAGAAGCGTCCTGCTGCCCTGGTCCGAAATACAGCTGGAGAGCAAACAAGAGCTGTCTGGGGGAGTGTGTGTGTGTGTGTGTGTGTGTGTGTGTGTGTGTCTCAAAGTTGCGTATCAGGAGGCTCTGTGACAATCACACCCATTTCTGCAGCTCTAAATTATTGAGAATTATTTACACAAATAAAGAAACATTATATCACAAAAGCGATAAAGATTTTAAAAAAAAAAAAAAAAAAAAAAAAGGAAAAGGAAGAAAAAGTATGAGATGAATATAAATTTAACATGACAACTGGGTTTTTCCAATCTGGCCACATGAAGAGCTAAAAGTTTGTTTTATGCTGCGATCCAGTCCGACAATTCAGCCATTTGTGATGTCACAAAGGGCACTGAAAACATTCTCATTCATTTTAAACCCTGACGTGCTGCTCCACCCAGGGTTTGGAGTGGGGTCAAAAGGTCAGGATCTGAAAATGAGGAGAACCAAGGGACCCGGAAGCAGAGAGACGAGTTGTTGAAGGAAGAGGAACTCAAGAGGAAGCTCCTGAATCTGTCAGCCATCATAGACATTCAGAGACACTTCTGCTTGTCATTATGGCCAGACCGGACAAAGGGAAAAAAAAAAAAAAGAAAAAAAAGAAGGAAGAGGAGCTACTGTGTGTTCTTCTGGACACACACACACAAGCTTGAACTGCTTCTCCACTGGTGGCGAGAAGATCATGATTATCTTCTGGACACATGAATTCTCATCACTTCCAGATTTCCCTTGCCAACCCTCAGCCAGGCGTGATGCTGTTTGGATGCAGACTTGTCAACAATCTCCTGCTGCTGTGTTTACCTCCTTGATTTCCTGGCAAACGCTCTCCTCCTTGCCTTACTTCCACCCTCCGCGTGCTGCAGCAGCTCGTGTCCGAGTGGCCTTTGAAGTGCTGCAGTCGCAAAAAGTGGCGACCTCACACCAAGAGCCCATTACTGCCTTTCTTTCCCCTCCACCAGCAGCGGCAGCGGCGGCAGCAGCAGCAGCAGCAGTGGCAGCAGCAGCGGCAGCAGCAGCAGCAGCAGCGGCAGCAGCAGTGGCAGCAGCAGCGGCAGCAGCAGCGGCAGGCTCTCATATGGCAAGCAGAGGTCCACTCTGTGACCTTTGCACTATCTTCAGGTGGCAGACAAGGAGGAGGGTGGAAACACAGTCCCACACACACAAACACACACTGGGGTCTGTGGGGTCTGTGAGGAGGAGAAGCAGATGAGGAGAAAGACGGGTGAAGGTGAGGAGGAGAGGGAAGTGGAGGGAGATGAAGGCTGTGAAGCTGGTCGGGGGGGGGGGGGAGGTCGCTGGCAGTTAAAGAGCAGTTGGGTGAAAAAAACAGCAAAAGAAATAATTAAAAAAAACAGGAGAGGGGAGAAAATGAAGCCGTCAAAGGGCCTCAGGCCGAGCGGCGGCGTCTGGGCTGCCACCTCCACCTCTCAGAATTTAGATGAGCTCTGTTTAGAAATGTGAGCAGCCCGGCGGCAGCGTGAAGCTGCAACCACAGAGTCAGACGGAACGCCGCAGCTTTGTTTTATCTCTGGGGGATGGACGGCGGAGCCAATGGGGGAGGAGGGGCAAGAGTTTATCTGGACTCATAAATAGTTTCGTGAGGAGGATCATAAAAAAAAAACCCAAACATAAATAAATAAATCAAGGCAATACATAAACTTGAAAAACATTCTCTGCAGGCTTGGTTTAGGACGTGAAGCTGAGGAGGTGGAGCTGAGATCTGAGGAGGAGACGGACGACACTGGAACCCCGAGAAGAGCCAATCAGAGTCAGACGAGTCATCACAGCTGCTGTTTATTGGAAAAAAATAAAATAAACATCTTTCAGGGCTGCTTTGATCCGTACTTACATACATTACACTGTACCTGGACACGGACACACACACACACACACACACACACACACACACACACACACTCGCACTGGTCACCACATCACCATCATGACAACTGCACACGAAAACCAAACACTGTAAAGGTCCCACATTATCTCCCCCATTGGCTCTGTAGTCTTCATTTAGCCCTCTGTTTGCAGCCTTCGGTTTCAGAGGGGCGGAGCCAACACCTGGCTGGGGGGTGTGGTCAGTGCCCTTTGTGACGTCACACATCACCTCATTTTTGTCTCATTTTGAATTTGAAGTGAGCTCAGGGTGCAGAGGAGGAATCTTTCTAACTTTTGGGGGGTTTGCTAACATTTGTTTTATTTTTTTTATTTTCATTTGATGCGATCGTGAACAATAGCCAAGTAAGATGATGTGTCCACTATCCATTGGCCAATCATGCGGTTCACTGCAGCTCAGCGGTCCGCGTGAGGAGTGGCCAGGAGATGTCTGTCAACTCTGCGTCTAAAGGCTTGAAGACCACCGTCTGCTGCTGGGGTAAACTGCACCACACCAGGACAGCAGTGTGGGGAAAGCTTCTGTCCAGTGAGTGTGTGTTGGAGTCTGGGGGCTCAACAGCATGATCTGGCGTGGCTGTGCATAGGCGGGTGGTTCGCCGTCTGACGTATGGTGGAGGGAGTACATCGGCTCTCAGCGGTGAGTTTGCTGGCTACTCTCCTGAGTGCTGCCCGGATGGAGATTTTGGTCCGGTGTTTCGACCAAGACAGCTTGTGGTCAATCGTGACGCCCAGGATGTCAAGCTGGTTTGCGGTGGTCAGTCCGTGCCCGTGGAATAGCAGGTCCATCTGGGATGGGATCCTCTTTCTTGGGAGTGTCATGAACTTGCACTTCGAAAGGTTCAAATGGTGGTCTTCCATCGGTTTCCACCAGAGGGAGATTTGATGGAGATCCCGATTCAGGCTAGCCTCCACTTCAGCCCTGTCTGCTGGAGATCTGATGCGAGCACAGAGGGTTAAGTCGTCAGCATACATATACAGGAACAGGACAACCCTGATGGATCTGTCCGATTGGTAGTTTTGGAGCCATGAGAGCAGCTTTCCACACACTCCTCTCGAGTGCACTTTAGCCAACAGACCGTGATGCCAGACTCTGTCGAATGCCCCCTGTATGTCCAAGGCTATGACTCAGGCTTCCTCCTTCCTTCAAGTCCAGGTAGTTGTTCCACTTCTGACACAGGATGTTCAAGAGGTCAGCAGCGCTGTGTCCTGGTCTAAATCCAAACTGTCTGTGGGATATGAGATTGTTCCTGAGAATGCACCTCTGTATTGGTTGGTTCACCACTGCTTCCACAACCTTGCTAATGACTGAAAGCAGGGACATGGGGCGGTACCTTGATGGACCAGCTTTAGAATCTTTCTTGTGCACCGGTGCAACAGACGCCAGCTTCCACTGGCTTGGAAAGATGACGAGGCGACACAGAGGACTTGCAAGCTGAGGCCTACGTTCCTTAAGGACTCTGGTGGGGATCGGATCTGGTCCCGAGGCTTTGTCCGGTTTCAGACCTTTTAGGAGCCTGTTGATGTCCTTTGGTTTGAACGCAATGCTTTCAAACGTGCAGGCAGTAGTTAGACATGAGAGATGCAAAAAATAAAAAGATTAGAAAGTGAATTTTGCACAATATGGGGCATTAAATGAAGGACTTTTCCTGATTGTCATACAGACTCTTGGCATTGATCACTTATTAGTGGGATAAAGAAACAATGGTGCCGCAAAACAAAATAACAAAAAACAAAAAAAGCATTTCTGTGGTAACACACACACACACACACACACACACACACACACACACACACACACACACTCTCCTCTCCTGCAGTTCTCAGGTGTCCTGCAGAGGTCAGTAGGGGGAGAAGAGAACCTGCGTGGAGCTCAGGGGCCCCGGGACCGCGGGCAGCAGCGGCTGGGGCAGGGCGTGGCTCTGGAACAGCGCCGAGCTGGAGGCGGGGCAGAGGGGGTGGGCGGGCGAGGACGCCATGGCGGCGGCCACAGACAGGTGGCGCTGGAGGAGGCAGGAGGCCAGAGGTTTGGTCAGGTCCTGGGTCTTCTGCAGGGTGAGACGCAGCTGAGGAGGACAAACTGAAGTCAGGAGGGAAAACCCAAACACTGGGAATCTGCGGCCACCTGTGACGTCTCAGAGGAAACATTCAGATGAAAGCAGCGCCGGCACGTTTTTCTAGAGGAGCAGTTTGGTTCTTTATGTAATCCATCTGAGAATCTACATCCACATCAGCCCGATGCAAACACTGCTGGAGCATCGGGGCGAGAAAGAAAAGCTGTCCGAGTGTGAAAAGTCAGTCACTGTGGCATTCAGCAGAAATTTAAAGGAAGTATCGGAGGAAAAAACCTTGAACTTGAAAAAAAAAAAAGTTGAGTAAATGCTGCAATGTCTCTGTTTTACGTCAAACTGACTTTTTCAAGTTGTTCTTTACAAGAAGAAGAAGAAGAAGAAGAAGAAAATATTAACAAATAAAACAGGCATTTTTCACACGGGTTGCTCTGTTTTTACGTCAACCTGACTTTTTCAAATTGTTCTTTACAAGAAGAAGAAGAAGAAGAAGAAGAAGAAGAAGAAGAAGAAGAAGAAATCCACAAGAAGAGTCTGCATTTTTCCCTCGGGTTCCTGGAGGTTTGGGAGGAGCAGCAGCAGCTGGGCGACTGGAAACACTGATTACTCACCGACTGGAAAGTCTGGTGCCGCTGGCCGGGAGGGTAGGGGCTGAACTTGGGTTTGGCCGGTTTACCTGCCGCTCTGTCTTTGTGCCTCCTGCTGCTGATGTGCTGCAGTGGAACAAACACACAAACAAACACTTGCAATTGAAACATCAAAAAAGACAAAAAAAAAAAAAAAAAAAAGCAGGAAAAAAACGACAGAACGCTTGTAGAGGGGGCGGAGTCCAGGGATGCAGGAGGGGAGGGGCTTAGAGGGGGAAAGTGATTGGCAGTCAATAGCAGATGGTTCGGGAGAGAGAGAGAGAGGGAGAGGAGGAGGGTGAATATTCATGAGCACCTGGCCAAAGATATCTTCTGAACAGGCGGCCGTGCACGCTCCTCGTCATGCCACGCACGCACGCACACACGGACGGGCAGGGGTCGCGTTATCGCCGTCCACCTGCGAGCGGCAGGTGCGAGCAATCACGCCGTCGCCGCCGCTAAAATATGCATCGGCGAGCGCTGACAGCTCCGCCCGGCGACTCCGACCTTTCCCCCCCGCCGCCTGACGGCGCCGCCAGCAGCCGCCGTCTCATTGTCACGCTGCTCTGGCCGACCTTCACAGAGGTGGATTCTGTTGACAGCCGCCGCCCCCCGGCTCCAGGACCTCGGTTTGGAGGGAGATATAATTTTATCATTTGAGCTTTGATTGATCTTTTATGGAAGCTGAAAAATATTCTAATAGAAAACCCCACGTCTGAATGACACAATGACCTATTGCAGTGTGGAATTGTTTTACCTTAAGAGAAAATAGGGGGTGAAAAGTTTTTGGGGTTTTTTTCAAGACAAAAAAAACTTTTAATCTAGATTTTAATTATTTTGAAATTTTTATTTGGAGCCAACTTCCTGTTTTGGCAGCTTTCCTGTTTCTGTTCTGGACGTGCAAATTTATGGAGATGATTAAAAATGAAAGAGCTGCAGGCTACCTTCAATAAAACCACCGAAGAAGACAACAACGGAAAACGTGACACAGATACAGTGTGACTGTGGGCTCTTCTTTTGTCAAATGTTCCGCTGGGTTCGACCGGGGTCAAAGGTCATCGAGGCCGCCCACCTGTTTGAGCTGCGTCTCGGAGTTGACGTGCACGTCGCAGATCTCGCAGTGGAAGGTTTTGTTCTGGAGGCCCGTCGACGAATCGGCCGGCGCGGCCAGCTTGGACTTGACTCCGCCCCTTGGGAAGGACTTGATGGCTCCGTCGCCGCTGCGCGCCTCCAGCATCGTCTTGTGTTTGGTGCCTGCGGATGCAAAAAAAAAAAAAACAGCTTTAAACTTTCCAGGAGCGGTCTGATCGAGCGGTGCGAGGAGGACAGACAGTGACCTTTGACCTCACCGCTGTTGTGAGCCTGCAGCTGGGAGGCGGAGTTGACTGCCACCTTGCACAGGGAGCAGTAGAGGAGACGCACGGCCTTCTCCTCCTCCGTCTCCCCCTCTGGAGCCGCCTCCCGGCTCTCCGGCGGCCCAGTCCGGGTCTCCGTGGAGGCGGTGCTCGACGGTGATGGGTCCAAACTCGGGTCCGGTGGATCTGAGGAGACGGAGGGAGAAACTACAGAAATCAGGTCCGGTGGATCTGAGGAGACGGAGGGAGGAACTACAGAAATCAGAACGGACGAAAGAAATGAAGAAGTTTTCTTTTGCTGAATTCCTGGAGTCCTGCGAGCGCTGCGTCGCTAATCAGACTTGAAGAGCTTTTCCCAAGAGAGGCGCCGACGGCTGAAGCCTCTCAGCCGCTCAGCCACTCAAGTGGCCTCCTGAGAGCCTCTCCACAACCAACTCCCAGCTGCGTCGCACCGCACGAGGAGACGAGTGATGGATTTATTTCCTTCTCCCCGTCCTTGAGCTCGCAGCTGAAATGTCTTGTTTTCATGTCTTCACACCCACACGTGTATGCAAATGCGGCGGCACAAACACGATGTCACGCGGGCTGTAATTGGAGCGTTTCTGCCGTTGGTGTTTTTTTTCCTTTCAGGAAACAATGATCCACCTTTAAATCTGCTCGCTGCAAGAACCGAGGCAGGAGGTCCGGTGCAGGGAAGTTGTGAGTGGGAAAATGAGGTTTGTGGATCTAATAGTTGTAGTCGGACACACACACACACACACACACACACACACACACACACACACACACACACACCTACCTCCTGATCTGGTGGGGTCGTCGCTGCAGGGCTGCCAGCTGCTCGGCGACGTCACTTCCTTATTTGCGGTTGACGGTTCCAGAGTCTCGGTGTTGTGTTCAGGGAGGTCCGGAGGTTTGGACCGGCTGGGCTGTTTGGGGCTGCAGTGGTGTGACGAAACCTGCACCTGCACAGGTGGAAAATCGGCATAAGCTGAACTCTTTTTTTAATTTTTTATATACATATTCTGTTCAAGTTTGTTTGTTTCCAAATCCTGAAATTCCCAACATGGGAGACGAACAAAGTTGGATTCTAAACAGGCGTGCACGCTGAACTAAGCGTTTGAGCATCGAAAGGAGCGACGTCCCGCCTTCACGTGCTCAGCAGCGCCGTGGCAGCGCCGTGTGAACAGGTGTGCACGTGCACATTGCGACCAGGATGCCGCTGCAAAATCCTCAGAACCAGTAAAGCAGCTTCCAGGGCTCCAAACTGGCTCTCACGCATGGGTGTGGGTGAGACAGAAAGGGTGGCAGCCAAATAAATTGTAAAAAAAAAAGAAAAAAAAGAAAAAAAAAGAAAGGTGCAGCACGTCCAAAACCACACCCACCTCGCTGGCGAACCTCAGCCGACAAACTCTGCAGGCGCTGGACTTTGTCAGCGGCGCCGGCGGTGGCAGCAGCGAGCTCCGCACAAAGCCTGAAGCCGTCAGCACTCTGTGGATGTGATCCATCTGGAAGAGAAGGAGACAGCGGCCGATGACGCTCAGGTCCAGACTCCTGAGCCACAAGCAGCCGCGGTGCCGCAACTTCTACTCAAACAGTCTCTGTCCTGCCAGGAAGCAGAGGAGTGCATCCTTCACTTCCTCCTGCTTCACCGCGCACTGACTTGAATTCAGCGACCACGCCCCTCCAGCCAGGTGCTGGCTCCGCCCCCTCGGGCCGGGAAAACTAGAGGGGCTGAAGTACTGCGAGGACGGCTCGGCTGCAAGGTGAAGGCCCTGAACCCGGTGCCGGAGCTGAGACCTTGACGAGAGGAATGACGACGTCTGAAGTCAACATTTCAGACAGACGGCGACGGAACCGACTCCACTGTGTGAACCCTGACGAACCGGCCGGCTCTGAAGAGCCACTCGGGTGAAAGTCTGCACACAATGAAGCGCTCAAGGGCTGCAATACACCTCAGTGATTGGCTGGTGGCGGCAGAACGCAGGAGGAGGCGGAGAGGGAGAGGTGGAGGTGAGGGAGGAGGAGGAGGAGGTGGAGGGGGAGGAGCAGGAGGAGGAGGAGGAGGAGGAGGAGGAAGTGGAGGGGGAGGAGGAGGTGGAGGGGGAGGAGCAGGAGGAGGAGGAGGAGGAGGAGGAGGAAGTGGAGGGGGAGGAGGAGGTGGAGGGGGAGGAGCAGGAGGAGGAGGAGGAGGAGGGATGAAGCCTCGCATCGTATTTGATGCAGTATATAAACTATACGGCAAACAGTTTTTTAAAGAACCATCAAATGTCCATTTTGACCTCTGACCTCCTGCCTCTTTGTCTGGACGGCCTCGACCGAGACGAAGAGCAACTAAAGCACTTTAATGCTGTTTTGCCTCCCCTACACAGAACCTGACGGCCATGTGACAGACGGGGGTGCAGCGGCTGTCAAGCAGCCTTTTAAAAAGCATCGGGGGGGGCGAGAGGTCGCTGTTCACGCCGCCGCTGCCGCCGCCGCCGCCGCCACCGCCACCCGGTCGCCAGGATACACAGAAAAAGGAAAAGTCAGGTATTGAGGAGAGAAAAAGGTTCGCAAAACAAAACCCCCAGGGGGCGCCGCCCACCTGCGGCCCTGTTTGGGTTAGGGCCGAGAGGCCCAGTGAGGAGCGGCAGCCAGCTGGGTTCTCTTCAGGGGGATAACCGTCACGCCGCAGAATCCGCGGGGATCCGGAGAGAGAAGGCAGACGTTCCTCGTTCCAGTAAATGTGGGATCGGTTCTTGTACGCTTCATCTTCTTGTACGCACAATAAAGAAAATTGATCTATATGCACGTGCGTATGTATCGTATAGCTCAGCATTCAGAGGCTCCTCTCGGGACTTTATCCCAGCGCCGCCTGGAACCCCTGGAACCTGTGATGAAACACAGGGATCCAATCACGGCAGAGGATTGTGGCGGGAGGCCGGAGGTGAAGATGTGCTGCGTCGTTCCGCATCGGCCAAGTGGCTCCTGGCGGCTGCTGGGGAATAAGAGGAACCTCAGCGGGGGGGCTTCCCTCCAGCAGCAGCAGCAGCAGCAGCAGCAGAGGCGGAGAGCCACGCCGCTCAAAGCCTGCGCGCGTGTGTGTGTGTGTGTGTGTGTGTGTGTGTGTGTGTGTGTGTGTGCGTGTGTGCGTTCTCATTTTCTTTGTTCCTCCGTGCTCTCGTCCACACTGCTGCTGCTGCTGCTGCTGCTCTCTTATCTCCTCCAGGCCCCTGCGGCTGTTTGAGTTTGTCAGACACCTTGAAAATGAACAAGTGTCTGATTAGATGTCGGTCACGGCAGCGAGCACCGGAGAGAGAGAGAGAGACAGAGAGACACAGAGAAAGAGAGAGAGAGACAGAGAGACAGAGAGAGAGAGAGAGACACAGAGAAAGAGAGAGAGAGAGAGACAGAAAGAGAGAGAGAGAGAGACAGAAAGAGAGAGAGAGAGACACACACAGAAAGAGAGAGAGCGACAGAGAGAGAGAGAGAGCGACAGAGAGAGAGAGAGAGAGAGACACAGAGAGAGAGAGAGAGCGACAGAGAGAGAGACAGAGAGAGAGAGAGAGACACAGAGAGAGAGAGAGAGACAGAGAGAGAGAGAGACAGAGCTCGACGTGCAGGAGGATACAACTCCATCAGCAACAAACATACGGCCCGCGGGCCGGATCAGGCCCGCCAACTGTTTTTTTCCCGGACCACGAGAGTGCTGTTCTAAATGTGTCCACTTGGTGTCGCTACATCATTTTTGCTTCGCAAACAAACTCAACACTGGGGCTGAGCAAACCGGCACAAGTACAGCCACTCACGTCTCCTATTGGCTGCCCTCATTGCCCCAAAATGTCTCAGTCGAAACAGACAAAGTCAATGCAGAGCAGTGTTGCCAACTCGGCGACTTTCTCGCAAACATCTGGCGACTTTCCAACTCCCCATGGTGACTTTTTTCTTTGTCAAAAGCGACTAGCGACAAATCTAGCGACTTTTCCTGGCGTTGTTACGTTGCGATCAAGTGCAAATGGTCAATTATGCAAATTAGATGATGACGTCATTTGGCTACTTTCAGGACAGCCAATAGCGGCTTTCCTTACTGAGGAGTTGGCAACACTGGTGCAGAGTGCAGAGTGCTGAAATAACACAAGTAAAGTAAAACAAAGAAAACAACTGGAAGTTGTTGTTATTTTTACGTTATTATTCCCACAGCATGATTTTACCGCTCCGGCCCGCTTGGGAAGAGATTTTCCTCCATGTGGCCCGTGAACCCCAGTTTGACACCCCTGGGTTAGAGGGTTAAAAAGTGAATTTAAAAAAAAAAATGGAATTGAATGGAAATTACAAAAGGATTTGCAGCTTCTGTCACGGCCATGAGGAAACACTTGGGTTGCGTAAAAGAAAGACAGGCTGAGAAGGAAAAAAAAGAAGTTTGAAACGGGAGCTCGGCAACGAGGCTGCGTGAGATTTGAGGAGTGAAAACAGAGCGTTTGGCTGAGAAGAACCATCAGGGGCCGTTTCTCCGGTCTGCTGTGAGGAGATTACGGCTGCAACACAGGGATGGAAAACAGACTTTCCACCTGGACGCCTGTCAAATCCCACGGCTCGCTTTTCCTGTGCGTTCCATACGCTGCGCGTGTTGTTCTGCGCGGCTCGCAAGCGTGACAGTCTGGCTTGTGCGACGTCAGTGGAAGAGCGTGACGCCTTTGGACGCTTGGGGGGGGGGGGGGGGTTGGCGTGGAAGCAAAGCCTGAGTTCTTTCTTTCCGCTGTTTTTGTTTGCTTTTGTTTGTTTTCCCTTCATCGGGAGAAATTCTGTCAAACTACAAAGTCCAAACTACCCGGCGAGGTCCTGGATCAACAACAACAAAAACATGGAAGAAGAGAGAGAGCGCAAAAAAATCCCGTAGCCACGGCAACCCACAACTGGGCACCAAACAAACACTTTTTGCAACACACACACACACACACACAGCCGCAGCAGCCGGAAAATGCCGCCTGCTACTGTTGCTGCTGCTACACAAAAGAAAAGAAACTCAGAGCACAAAGTGTCCAGGGAGAAGAGCCGGGTGGAGTTCAGCTGGGAGCCGGCTTTAAAAAAACTCCCCCCAAAACAGTTCCACAAATTACATTTTGCTTTAATTTATATGCGTTGTTGTTGTTTGCTACTTTTGTTTTTCTTCTTCTGAATCCAAAAAGGGTTGAAACGGAAACAATGAGCGGCCCGGGAAAGGTCAGAAATCAACTAGGAGAATCAGTCAGACGGATCAGAACCGACTGGAGCTTCCGTCGCTGGCTGGGCTGGGGTGACGCAACTTTTACACATTTCACAACCAGCGGTTGCTTTATCTTAAAAACAAAACAGAACCAAAAGCCCTCTGAATTCAAATAAAGGTGTTTTTTTTTTTTCCTTCAATCAGCAGAATATTCTGTCAAGGACCGTGAAACCCATCGATATGCAGCTTCAGTGCCCATGAAGGAGAAGAAATAAACACCCCTACACAACCTGGAGCGCTGGGGGAAAAGAAGACAAGGGCGGCCGAGCAGCACAGGTGGGCACAGAGGCCATGAAATGAGAGAAAGGAAAGAGTTATAAATAGATGAGAAAGGGGAGGAGCCTCCGATGAGAGAAGGTGAGATGAGACACTTGAAGACGCGGAGCAGCCAGCAAAGGTCATCCACCCCAGCAGGGGGAGCCGATGGAAAAGCTGCTGAAAATTTGATCAAAAAATCCTAAGAGTCAGGGAGGTGGTGGAAGAGGAGGAGGAGGAAGAGGAGGAAGGTTAGACGGAGGAGTGGGAGGAAGAGGTGGACGGAGCCACGGTTGAAAACTCCCAGAGAAAGAGACGGCGTGAGATGTGACAGAGCCGAGGTGGAAAAATGAAGAATGGGAAAGAGCAAAGACACAACGACTCACACCCACACACAGCACGCCCGCACACACACACACGCAACACACACACACACACACACACACACACACACACACACACACACACACACGCAGATTCTAGATTTGCCAAAAGAAATCTCGCTGCTAATGACCGAAGCACCTAATGATTAACCCTGACGAGCCAGATGGAACGCGTCCTAATTCCTTTGGATCGATCTCGCGCTCCAGTCTGGCCTGCAGAGACTGTTTGGGGAGGTGGAAGTCCAACTTGGAAGGCGATTGGGCGAACCAATCACGTTCAACTCAATTCCACATCAGCGAAATGGGCCGCAGCACTGAGTCTCTAGGGGATCTTCTAGACACTCAGACATTCAGATCCTCATGGCAACCACTCAAGGCTTCCTGGTGCCAATATTGTCAATGTCTATCGTTAATATTGTCAATAATGTCTGATTAAATAAATCTTTTTAATCCCTGCTGTAGCTTTTTAAGCTAGGCTATTTGGCAGCAGCAGCAGCAGCAGCAGCAGCAGCAGGACTTGTTGCCACTTCCTGCACGCCCTCATCCGCGCCTTCTCCTGGGATTTTGAGGGGTGCAGGGCCACAGTTGCTTCCTGGTTGCGTCACAGCTGAAAGGAAGCTGATTGGGTGATGAAATCTATCAGAGCGACGCGTCCTTGGAGTTACAACAGGGCTTGTAGCGGCTAGCTTGTGTTTATACAGATCAGGATTTTGTGCGCGCGCTCGAATGTGTGTGTGTGTGTGTGTGTGTGTGTGTGTGTGTGAGGTGAAATGAAAGAAGAAAAAAATGATAGCACATGCACGCACACACTGAGACACCTCAGGCAAAGCTGTGTAAGTCGTGCGTTATCGGAAGTCACACACCTGCTACGACATCGCTCACTCTTCTGAATGCTAACAGCAGGAGAGGACAGAGGGGGAAAAAAAGGCCTCAGAGCCGGGAGTCCATCTAGAGCAGGCATGGGCAAACTATGGCCCGGGGGCCATATGTTAAGCTTTTTAATCTGGCCCGCCGAACTTGAAGAACATCAAATTAATAGTAAATAAGTCATCAAATAACTGTATTTCACATTAATTTTTGTCAGTGTTTTAAAAGTAATTTCAATAAAGAGCTAAATATTGATTTTGTTGTAACTTTGCTTTGGTTCATTTTCAGTTGACATGAAATCCTGTTTTCTACGTATCCAATGGTCCATCCATCTGCTGCTGCTCCGGCCCCTCTGTCACATTTTAGAGCCCACTGTGGCCCCACCAGTCAAAACGTTTGCCCACCACTGATCTAGGGCGCTCTTGCTAGCTGCTCCTGGAGCTACACGGCTAAAAGGAGGAGACAACTTCACCCACCACCACCAGTAACACCACCAGTAACACCACCACCACCACCACCAGTAACACCACCACCACCATTAACACCACCAGTAACACCACCACCATCACCACCACCACCAGAAACACCACCACCAGTAACACCACCACCACCACCAGTAACACCACCAGTAACACCACCACCAGTAACACCACCACCACCACCACCAGTAACACCACCACCACCATTAACACCACCAGTAACACCACCACCATCACCACCACCATCACCACCACCACCAGAAACACCACCACCAGTAACACCACCACCACCACCAGTAACACCACCAGTAACACCACCACCAGTAACACCACCACCACCACCAGTAACACCACCAGTAACACCACCACCAGTAACACCACCACCACCACCAGTAACACCACCACCACCAGTAGCACCACCAGTAACACCACCACCACCACCACCAGTAACACCACCACCACCACCACCACCAGTAACACCACCACCACCACCACCACCACCAGTAACACCACCACCATCACCAGTAACACCACCAGTAACACCACCACCAGTAACACCACCACCACCACCACCACCACCAGTAACACCACCACCACCACCAGTAACACCACCACCACCACCACCACCACCAGTAACACCACCACCACCACCAGTAACACCACCACCACCAGTAGCACCACCAGTAACACCACCACCACCACCACCAGTAACACCACCACCACCACCACCACCAGTAACACCACCACCACCACCACCACCACCAGTAACACCACCACCACCACCAGTAACACCACCAGTAACACCACCACCAGTAACACCACCACCACCACCACCACCACCAGTAACACCACCACCACCACCAGTAACACCACCAGTAACACCACCACCAGTAACACCACCACCACCACCACCAGTAACACCACCACCATCACCACCATCACCACCACCACCAGTAACACCACCAGTAACACCACCACCAGTAACACCACCACCACCACCACCACCACCAGTAGCACCACCAGTAACACCACCACCACCACCACCACCACCAGTAACACCACCACCACCACCAGTAACACCACGAGTAACACCACCACCACCACCACCAGTAACACCTCCACCAGTAACACCACCACCACCACCACCAGTAACACCACCACCACCACCAGTAACACCACCAGTAACACCACCACCACCACCACCAGTAACACCACCACCAGTAACACCACCACCACCACCACCAGTAACACCACCACCACCACCAGTAACACCACCACCAGTAACACCACCAGTAACACCACCAGTACCACCACCAGTAACACCACCAGTAACACCACCAGTAACACCAGCCGGCCGGTGTGGAAATGCCACAGCTCATCATCACAGGTGACGTGTTAGACGACAGTGACTGATGGTACTCACATCGGGGAAGCAGGGCAGCAGGCGGAAGGGGGGGCGGGGCTTCACGTCAGTGGAGGGGGAGGCGGCCACCGGGGTCCCGCCCCCCACCGGGCGAGTCGGAGGCAGCGCCACGGCGGGGCACACGTTACCTAGGAGACGGCAACAGCGGTGAGGAAGACAGGAAGTGACAGGTGTGGGGGAGGAGACTCTTGAGGGTGGAGCCAGTTCGTGGGGGCGTCGACGCTGTGAAAGTAGAACAACTTAAGAGTCGGTGTTGTGTGTTTTTGTTTAAAAGTCAGTGTTTGATCAGCTCTCGCAGCACCTTCACTCCGTCGTCAAGGACTCGGTTTGTCCTCCTACTCACGTCCTTCCTGCCTTTCATGCCAGATGAAGTGCTTTGTGTTTACTTTGAGGGATTTATTTTTGTGTCCAAAATAAAAATATAAAAATTATGCATTTTCATAAGATCTGGTTGAGAGAAAAAAAACATTTAGAAGTACGCGTTTTATGATGTTTTTTTTTTTTTGTTTTTCATCTTTGTTTCTGATGTTGCAGCCTCAGTTACAGCCCCCCCCCCCCCGAGAAAAAGACAGCATGAATCTGCAGGAAGCAGCATATTTAGCCCTGTGTTTGCGGCACCTTCAAGTAAAATACAACGTCAGAGACCTCAGTTCTGATAACACGGTCGGAAAACCTGAGATCTTTCTTTTCGATGGACCAGCTGACACACACACACACACACACACACACACACACACACACACACACACACACACACACTTGTTGCCTGATTAAATAATTTCTGGCCCACTCTCAGTATTCACTCTTGATTTCAAACCATTAATGTGGTGATTCAGGTCACCACATGAAGTCCTGCTTTCACACCTGCCCCCCACCCCCCCACACACACAGTGTCTGGCACCTAACTGGGCTTCAATAAGGCAGTTAGTGAAATTGCCGTGCTGCTGATTGGAGGCTTGTTTCCCAGTTTGCAGCGTCTCTCCAGGCCTGATTGCTGCCCGACTCTGCATCACCGGCCATTGTTGATAATCACTGGTGTTGAAATAAATAAATAAATTCAGAAGTAAAATAAGTAAATACATAAATGGCAACGCGCCCGTCACCTGCCGCTGTGTCAGCTCTGTGACTGCAGCCAAGCGTTTCATGCATTTCACTTCAGGCTGCTGCAGAAAAGACACATTTGTCGGAGTTGTTTCCGCTCAGTAAACACAAATAAATGCAGGCCATTAGAGTCCAATGAGGGCCGTTCAAAAGCACAGAGGGGAACTTCTTTTCAGCAAGCTGGAGTGACCAAAATCAATAAATCAGTCAGGAAGCTCCTGCCTGTCTGTCTGTCTGCCTGTCTGTCTGTCTGTCTGCCTGCCAGTCCAGCCAGCAGGAGGACTCGTCCCCAGGCGTTGCCTTGCCTAGACCCGCCTCTTTTCTCTTCCAAGGATGCTGATTGGTCCTGTCTCACTCAGACCGGTGGAGAAGCCGTCAGCTCTGAGCTTTCTGAAGGACCCACAGCCTTTATTCACCCCCCCCCCCCTCTTTCGCAACTGGAAGTGTTGGCAATAAATCACCAAACCACACATCGGTTGTGTGTTTGGACAACAGGGCAGGAGAATAAAACACACTAACTTAACACAACAAGGTGCCATGCTGCTGCTGCTGCTGCTGCTGCTGCTCCCCGCAGTGATCTACACAGAGTGACTCACAATTATCTGGCACTGACTGCCTGATTTCATTGTATCTCTGCTACAGTGACAATAAAGGCTAGTCTGATTCTGATTCTGCCTGCCTGACTGACTGACTGACTGGCTGACTGACTGACTGACTGACTGCCTGCCTGACTGACTGACTGACTGGCTGACTGACTGACTGACTGACTGCCTGACTGGCTGACTGACTGACTACCTGACTGACTGCCTGACTGGCTGACTGACTGACTGACTGACTGGCTGGCTGACTGACTGCCTGCCTGACTGCCTGCCTGACTGACTGGCTGACTGGCTGACTGACTGACTGACAACCTGACTGACTGGCTGACTGACTGACTGACTGACTGGCTGGCTGACTGCCTGCCTGACTGACTGGCTGCCTGACTGCCTGACTGACTGCCTGACTGCCTGACTGCCTGACTGACTGGCTGCCTGCCTGCCTGCCTGCCTGCCTGACTGACTGCCTGCCTGACTACCTGACTGACTGCCTGACTGCCTGACTGACTGACTGGCTGACTGGCTGACTGACTGACTACCTGACTGACTGCCTGACTACCTGACTGACTGCCTGACTGCCTGACTGACTGACTGGCTGACTGACTGACTGGCTGACTGGCTGACTGACTGACTACCTGACTGACTGCCTGACTGCCTGACTGCCTGACTGACTGGCTGACTGACTGACTGACTGGCTGGCTGGCTGACTACCTGACTGCCTGACTGACTGGCTGACTGACTGACTGACTGGCTGGCTGGCTGACTACCTGACTGACTGCCTGACTGACTGACTGACTGCCTGACTGACTGACTGGCTGACTGACTGACTGACTGCCTGCCTGGCTGACTGGCTGACTGACTGCCTGCCTGGCTGACTGACTGACTGACTGACTGACTGACTGCCTGCCTGCACATCTGGCTGTTGGACATTGCAGCCTCCCTCCAGCTGCAGTTGCCAGGCTCCAGGCGGTGGAGATACTGTACACCTGCTGCCTGCCTTGTGAGTCACCCTTTCAAAATTAACCACCTATAGGCGGGTAGTGTGTGTGCGTGTGCGTGTAGGGACTGAGCGAGAGAGAGGAAAAAAAAAGAGTGAGATCACACCTAAGGAAAGAAGAAGAGATTTCAGCCTCATCCTCATCTGCCTCCTGCAGCTGCTGGAGGAGCAGAGAGCCGAAGCCACCGACCCGGCCGCCCACTGAGAGGAGGGCACAGCGGGTGGACTGAGCGGGCGCCTGCCCCCCCACCCCCACCCCACACACACACACACACACACACACACACACTGCCAACTCCAACCTTCAGCTCTGACTTTAACAAAGTGGCTTATTGAGGCAGTGCAGCGGCGGCTGGGGGAACTCTTCCTCTGCCGGGTTAAAGACTTGCAGAGCAAGGAAGAGGAGATTCCAACTGCAGTGTGTGTGTGTGTGTGTGTGTGTGTGTGTGTGTGTGTGGCCCCCAGCAGGCGAGACGAACACGCAAGGAAATAAATGAAGCTGTAAATATTATAAGAAAAAGAGAAGAAGTGTGAGCGCTCAGAATGTTGTCTTGCTGCAGGCATCACAACCCCTGCTGCACAGTGTGTGACATCACAACACACAACGCCACACTTCCCGGTGACAATGGATGAACAGCGGTGCCCTGCCGTTCTACATATTAGATTAGAAATGCAGCCTGCATTCTGCATTCAGTCACGCGGCGGCACCGCCGAGTGGAGCGCATCCTGTTCAGCTGCGCTACTTTGCGCTTCTGTCGAAGGCGAAATGCCGTCCCCCGCACCCCCCCCCCCCCCCTTTCTTTCTATTTTTTAAATATTGAAGTATTGCCATGAAGCAGCTGCGCATTGTATCTGACCGCCTCTCACGCGCCTTTCAACGTAGCAACAAGTGACTCTGTGCAGCGGCGGCACTGAGCGGTCAATAAAAGGTGGGAGAGACATAAAAAGTCACGGAAGGCTGTGAAAGACACGAGACGTTTACGCACCGAAATACATGAGGGGGCTCCACGTGCAGTCCGCTCGATCAGTACGGGATGACGGCGCGTGCCATGACGCGTCCGCTCCTCCGCGAGTCGCTCGTCCCTCTGCTGCTGCTGCTGCTGCGGTGCCGAGGCTGCGTCCTCCCATCTGGATTCCTCCTCCTCCTCCTCCTCCTCCTCAACCCCCTCCCCCTGCTCAGTTCCTCCTCCTCCTCCCCCTCCCCCTCCTCACTGTTCCTCCTCTTCCTCCTCCTCCTCTCCCTACTCAGTTCCTCCTCCATCTCCTCCTCCTCCTCCCCCTCCTCCTCCTCCTCCTCCTCCTTCTCCTCCTCTCCCTACTCAGTTCCTCCTCCTCCTCCTCCTCCTCCTCTTCTTCCTTTTCCTCCTCCATCTCCTCCTCCTCCTCCTCACTGCTCCTTCTCGTCCCCCCACAAACTCTCCTCCTCCGCCTCCTCCATGAGTCGTGTCCAACAAGTGTCCTCCCACAGTATCTACATCTCAGGCTCACTAAACAGACGGAAATGCGCCTAATGAGTGCGCAGGAAATGCGCAGCAGACGGTGCCAACGTGCGCAGTGAAGGCGCCTCCCGCGTGCTGCGAGTCAGTGCGGCTCAACTTTGGCCTTTGGATCAAACCCTCAACAAAGGACAAAGATTAAATATGAAGAAAGGGGGGAAATCCTTGACAAGGGGGCCCCTCCCCGCCCCAGAATGCACCTGGGGGGGAGACCCCCTGCTCCACGAGAGGAAACTGCAAAACAAACACACTCGAAAGAGCTCAGATCCAAGCTTGTGCTCCCAGTGAGCGGCCGCCTGGTGGCGCAGCACTCCGGCAATCCTGAGATTGTTCCCACTCACTGCTTGAAAGTCGCAGAATTGAAAACAGCGTTCGGGGGGTTAAAAGTGAGGCCGAACTTTCCAGAGATCCAGGGGAACACTTTTGACGGCTGCGGCTGGAAGGCTTTGTTCCTGCGCGCGAGCCGCCGTGATGGAGGCGCAGCTGCGAAAATCGTGGAAGAAACGCAGACGAGGTGTGTGTGTGTGTGTGTGCGGTGGTGGTGGTGGTGGTGGTGGTGGGGGGGGGGACTCGCATGGAAACATGAGCTCACTGGGTCGAACCTCTGCGTCACCTTCTGTCAGTCAGCCGGCAGCCACACTGTGGCGCTGCTGCTGCTGCTGCTGCTGCTGCCTGTGAGGAAGAGCAGAGCACCTTCATCCTTCCATCCTTCCATCCTTCCATCCAGCTGCTCCTGCTGCTCCTGGGCTCTCTCTCTCTCTCTCTCTCTCTCTCTCTCTCTCTCTCTCTCTCTCTCTCTCTCTCTCTCTCTCCTCGGGGTGGAGTTCGGCTCAGGTGAAGTCGACAACAATCCTGTTTCACGCGGATGTTGTTGCGCACGTGGCCAAACACCGCGGCTGTCATGGCAACTGAGGTACGGAGCACTTTGTTGCTTTGTTTGTCTGCTACGCTGAGCTCTTTGTGCCTGAAGCAAGAAAAGAAAAGGGGCGGAAAAGCCAGGATGTTGACCTCCAGCTGTGGTTGTAAAATGATCGCTCGCGCTTCTTCTTGTCGAGGAAGTCAAGTGACTCCAGAGCAGCGCGCGGGGGTGACGGAGGCTCACACACCCACCGTGACACAGCCGCGATTTAATGTCATCACACGCTGAGCTCAGACTGAACGCTCGGTTTCTCTCTTCTTCTTCTTCTTCTTCTTCTTTTCTTTTTTTTTTCCCCCACCTCCACGCTGCGCGCACACGCAACCGCCGGCGCGTGCCACCCCCTCCGGATTGCGTATATTTTTGGGGGGGGCGTAAAGGAGGAGTGGCGCGCGCGAATGAACACCCACCGGCTTCACCTCTCTCTTTGATTGGCTGCCACGTCACCATGGTAATAGTCAACATGCGTTGACTTCGCTGCTATTTATGTGTTGATGTTTGGCTGACTGGGTGTGTGTGTGTGGGGGGGGGGGGGGCAGATTGGGGCGTGTGTGTGTGTGTGTGTGTGTGTGTGTGTGTGTGTGTGTGTGTGTGAGAGAGAGAGAGAGAGAGAGAGAGAGCAAGAGAAAGAGAGAGAGAGAGAGAGAGAGTTCTCTCCTGTGACACACAGCTGGGTGGGTGATGGCGCAATGTGTTGTTTGGACTTTTGGCTCTCCTGTTGCGCGCGCACACACACACACACACACAATACAATAAAACAGTTGCGTGCCGCATGACATTGACAGGGTCTCCCACATTGCCGTCCAATAAATCATCTCCGTCTTTGCCGTGCCGAGAGCCTAAGAGAAGAAGATTCCAGGCTCTGACCTGAACGCCTCCAGAGAGCTGCAGAGAGGAAGGCTTCTCTCCAGCCATTTGCACTCAGCGTTTTCCTTTTCTTTCTTTTTTTCCCCTCCCCGTGACAGCCAATGTTTTGCAAAAGAGCAAAAAGAGCAAAGAGGGTGAGAGTTCTATTCAAGTTAAAGGTTCTCGAGTGGGAAGAAAAAAACCCTGCACTTGCACTTGGACACCAGAACAACAGCCTGGTTGTTAAAGCTGAGAAAATTCAAAAGCTGCATGAAAAGCGTCTGTGGAAGTGAAAAGGGGAAATAATCCTGCCAAATGTTCTCACTGCAGCAGCAGCAGCAGCAGCAGCAGCAGCAATTTCCTCTTTAAGGTGGTAATTCAGAGCCAGTGCAAAGGTGCAAAGAGGAGCCAGGGTGAGGCTGGGGGGGGGGGACAACAACCATTCTGGGTGGGACAGAATGTGAGTGAAACTTGCTGTGATAAACAGAGCCAGAGGGGACATTTCCAAGGCGCAACGCAGGAAGAGAAAACAAACAGCCGAGATAAACAGCAGGAACTGCAGCTCTGCAGAGAACCACGAGAGAGGAGGGGCCGCAACGCAGACCGTGGCAACGTCTCAGAGGAGAGCTGCTCTCCTCGAGGTCAAAGGTCGTTAACTCGGCGGGGCCCTCGCAAGGTGCGGCACCGCGAGCGCAAATTCTGAGGGCCACAAAAAAAGTTGCTGCAAGAGCTCCAGCAGGAAGGATTTCTCAAGGCAATGACGAGCGCTTCACGGCTGCAGCGAGCGCCTTCACACGCACTTCAGTTGCCACCCGGTCACGGTCGACTGAGGCGGTCACTCGGTTCCCTCCAGTGTCGCGTCTGTAGCGCCACCTGTGGAGGATTGGAACACATACATTTGGCCTTCAGCCGCAGGCAATCGCCCTGTTGCGCACCTTCCCCTTTGTTCAAGGTGTGAACAACACACACACACACACACACACACACACACACACACACACACACACACACACACACACACACACACACACACACACACACACACACACACGCGGGAAGGGCAGTATTCAGTGCCCAGTGCAAATCGAGTTGTACAGGTTTGACTCTCGCTGCTTGCAAAAGAAGAGCCGTTTCAATGGACAATTTACAGAAAACACCGCCATCTACAGGCTGCAATGAGACTGAGCAGCACGTGGATCCGTGACTTATTGTCTCTTGTATGTCGTTCATTTACGTCCAATATTTCCTCTAAATCGTCTTGCCCCATGTTTGACTCAAACAAGGCTGAGTCTGAAATGGAATATGATGCAACCACTTTATTTTATTTTATTTTTTAAATATCCAAAAGCATGACAATGAGTTTGAGCTGGTCTCGAGCAGGTAACCAGTCCTACAACATAAATAATATTGGCAAAAACCCCCTGAAAGACACGTTATTTAGAGTCAGCCAGGACACAACATGTTTGAGTTAAAGTCAAAAATCTGTGCAGCCTCCTTTTGCTGCCCCCTCTTGTGCAATGATTTTAATGCAATTCACGACTCTTCGACAGACAGAATAACTTAAATAAATTATCCTAAATAAAACCCTGCTGCATTACAATGACAGCAAATAGGATAGGCAGGGGGGTAGGGTGGGGGGGGGAACAAAGACTCTATTCAGAATAGAGAAAATGATGACGAGCTGATTTTAAAAAAGAAAAAGAAAAAAAAAAAGGTTAGCATTCGTTTGAAATTATTTGTGTAAAAATGAGTAAGAAAAACAACGTTTTTTTTTAGCTGTTCATAAGGAGACGTGTTGATCGTTTTCAATGGCAAGTCGGTCATTTCTAGATGGTTCCGATTGAAGGCTGCAGGAATGCAGCGCCAACGAGTGTCCTTACCTCAACACAGTCTCCAAACATTGAAAGTTGAGAAGAAAAAGATAAACAACAACAACAACTACAACAATAAAAGCCCCAAACATGGCTTCCATGTCTGTTGGGATTCCACCGCCTGCTTGCACTGGGCGCCAGTCAAGCAGAGCCTGGACGGTGCTGCCCCCTTTGGCCGTTAGGAACTCTTGCAGCAGCTGCGGCTCTTCTCCTCCGGCTCGGTGAGGGTGATGGGGCTGGACAGGGTGACGGCGCTGATGGAGCCGCGCGTCACCTCTCTGCTGACCACCTTCTTCTGGATGGCTGGAGGTGGACCGCGGAGAAGCAGAAGGAAAAAAAAAAGAAAAATCAAAAATCAATCAGCGGGTGAATTCAAAGGGCTGGAAGTGGAGGGGCGCGGTGCGGTGCGGTGCGGTGTGGTGCGGTGCGGTGCGGTGCGGTGCGGCTGGACCACCTGTGAGGACGTTGGTGAACGCTTCTTCCACGTTGGTGGAGTCCAGCGCCGACGTCTCCATGAACATGAGGCCGTTCTTCTCTGCGTGCGGGAGGAGGGAAAAGGCAGCCAGCCGTGTCAAATCAAGGAGCTTCACCGAGTTCTGCCAGCCGGTGCGGCACGCTGGCAGGCGGCTCGGGTTCACGGCTCTCACCTGCAAAGGCCCGGGCTTCCTCGGTTGGCACCGTGCGGAGGCTCTCCAGGTCCCTCTTGTTGCCCACCAGCATCACCACGATGTGGGTGTCGCCGTGCTCGTACAGCTCCTTCAGCCAGCGCTCGGCGCTCTCGTACGTCAGGTGCTTGCTGATGTCATAGACCAGCAGGGCCCCCACTGCGCCGCGGTAATACCTGGAGGTGGTGGGGGGCGGGAGGCAAAGGTCAGAGGTCAGAGGTCGGAGGTGACACCACGCAGCTCAGTAGTAAAGTCATCAAACTGGTGTCGTTACCATGGTGACGTGGCAGTCAATCATTGTTACAGAAGAATATACTGTGTGTGTGTGTGTATATATACTGTATGTGTGTATATATATATATATGTGTGTGTGTGTGTATATATATATATATATATATATATATATATATATATATATATATATATATATATATATATATATATATATATATATATATATATATATATATATATATATATATATATATATGTGTGTGTGTGTGTATATATATATACTGTATGTGTGTATATATATATATATATATATATATATATACATATATAATCTACCGCGCTGTGCTAACTCCATTAGCCGCAGCTAGGCTAGCAGCTTTAGTTCCCCTTTCTCCCTCCTTCCTCTACGGCTTCCACGAACAGTTTACAGCAGCAACAGCCACTTCCTGCCTTTGTTTCTTCTACAGAAACAGTCAATTGGCTCTGGTCACAAGAGCAGTCGAAAAGGCTCCCCCCCCCCCTTTACCTGGAATCTTGCAAGATGGAACAGACAGATTTAGGAGCTAAACTCTCAGCAATCCAGCGACATTCCAAGGCAAATGAGATGACTCCTGCTATCTATGGATCTGTGTGTGTGTGTGTGTGGGTGTATGTGAGAGTGTGAGTGTGAGTGTGTGTGTACACCCACGCCGAGGTGATGGCCCTGTAGCGCTCCAGCCCTGCCGTGTCCCAGATCTGGGCCTTGATGGTGTAGGTGTTGAGCTGGACCGTCCTGGTGCTGAACTCCACGCCGATGGTGGTGCGACTGTCGTGGTGGAACTCATTCTTGGTGAAGCGCGACAGCAGGTTGCTCTTCCCCACGCCGGACTCACCGATCAGAACCACTGCGACGGGAAGACGGTGAACAGAGAAGCACAAGCACTCGGGTTCAGACGGCTCTCAGGGCGGTGCTGATGATCAGCGACAACAGTGCCACGCGCCCAGGGGGAAATCCCATCGATCGGAAAAATCGAGACAATCAAGGCCAAGGAGCTCGGAGAACGAGAAGTATGAGGTCAAAGGTCAGGTGGTTTACGCTCTCACTTCCTGCTTTGCCTTCCCCCCCGCCCGGTGCACCTGCCTGCCCTGTTCACCTTCTTCCTCCTTCTGACACAATCTCAGCTGCGGCAAACATCACTCGCTCACCTTTGTAGACAAAGTTGTACGACTCGTCGGAGCTCATGCTGCGTCCGGATGGTCCACTTGTTCCCGTTGAAGTCCCGGAGCCACTTTGGATGTGATCTCCAAAACAAAAAAAAATACAACAACAACAAACAACAAACAAAAAAAAAAAAGACAATCCAAGGTCAGCCTGTGGCTCGTGGTCCAGTCGCTGCGTGTGAAGGAAGAAAAGGATCAAACTGGTTCAACCGTCTGCGCCTGCTTCCTGCTCCACCTGCGCATTAATGGAGCCAAACCGGTGGCGGTGGTGCCGGCGGACAGACAGGAAGGCAGGGAAGGCGTCCCGGGGACTGCCGAGCCCTCGCCACTCGACACCAGAGGGCCGGCCGGGGAGAGGAGGGGAGGGGTGGAGTGGAGAGGGGGAGGGGCAGGGAGCAGGTGTAACAGGTAGAACCACTCGCAGTGGCAGTGGTGTGCAACAGGCTCCGCCCCCTTCTGCTGCTGCTGCTCTCTGCTTTCAACTCTGACACGCTTACCGGCGGCAGGTGGGTGCCTCGGTGTGCGTGCGTGCGTGCGTGCGTGCGTGTGCCACGATGCATTTTGACACCTGTGTGATGTCACCGAGGGCGTTAAGTTAGTGGCTTTGTTTTACTCTCGTCCAGTGAGCAGGCGTGACCAAACGTCGCTGGCTGAAAAGTCAAATTCTATTTCTTTTGTAGGTCACGAGACGACACTGAAGATTATATATATATATATAAAAAAAAGAACGTAATTATGTCGGCAGCAAAGTTACAGACATCACTAAGAAGTTTTTTTTATTTAATCACATCTTTCCTGCCTATTAACTATTTTTTAAAAGTCCTAATTAGAATTGCCCCCTTGGTACAATTTTAAGATCTTCTTTCTCAAGTGTAAGCTCAGTCCAGTAGTAAGTCCAGTAAACAACATATTTAGCCCGGTGTTTACAGCCTTCCACAAAAAAAACCAAAAAAAACAAAACACCGTGCAGACCATCAGCATTTGGAAAGAGAGAAAAAAACAAAACATGCCACAACATGGATGGAGGGACGAGTGCTTTTTGTGACATCACAAAGGGTCGATTGCATCCATTACATCCTCTGAAAAGCAGAACATTTCTTGGCAGGAGGCGACTACTGACGGGACGGAGACACAGATTATGGG
Organism: Nelusetta ayraudi; assembly: GCF_046127955.1. NCBI lineage: Eukaryota > Metazoa > Chordata > Actinopteri > Tetraodontiformes > Monacanthidae > Nelusetta > Nelusetta ayraudi. The sequence continues at coordinate 99,018 of NW_027466268.1, forward strand.
AATTACCCACAATTTGGGCCCCCCCGCCCCTCCCCGACCGTGGACCAGGATCCCACAAAGCAAAAAATATCCAATTGTCGACACCAGATATCAGTTTACACCATCCAACAGCTACAATCAACACAAACGGAGGTGCAGACTGTTTTTGATGATGATTTATTTGCTTTTTTTTTAGTACAGTACTGTTAAAAGTTAGTTTCAACACGTTCAATTGGGAGATGGATTTTTTTTTTTTGTCGTCTTCAGCTGAGGCCAACAAAAGACAAGCAGCTATAGAAGCAGTTGCCAAGGTTACCACAACTACAATGCTGAGATTCTCGAAAAGGAAGAAAAACAAAAAAAAAAAAAAAAAAAAAAAGAGACAACCTAGTACTCGATTTAAGGTCCAACTGGTGACATCATACCTTAGTAGTTAACAAAGTCTTCCCATCAGACAGTTCAGATTTTTTTGTTTTTTTTTTTGTTTTAACATAACCAATTTTAATGCGAGACAAATCAAAGTAATCTCTAGGTACTATCTGCACCTCAAGAAAAAAAAAAAAAAAAAAAGGAAATCAAAGAGAATAGGACAGGAATAATAATTATCGCTGAAATGAAAAGAAAGCTCGTTTACTTTAATTTATATTCATTTCGACAGCGTTGCCCGCTTCGGCGCTGCTACAACAAATACTCGATCATGACAACGTGTGGGTATGAAGCTGTGTGGAATTCATCTCTGGGGGGACCTTCGATTAGACCGGCCGCGTGGGTGCTAGGTAGTAGTTTTTCATTTTGAGTGTGTGTGTGTGTGTGTGTGTGTGTGTGTGTGTGTGTGTGATTTTTCTTCTTCTTTTTTTTGCCGACAATGCTCTCGTAGGGCAGGAAGGACAGAAGGCACAGCAGCGGTGCCTCAGAGGAGAAAAGACACTGTGCGACCGTGTGTGGGCACTTTGATCTGGAATGACAAATAATAAGGTCGAAGGGGAGGGTGAGAGGTGTTTTCGTCTAAGTGCTTGCAATAAATAGTGAGAGTTGTTGGGCCAAAAGAAAAAAGAAAGAAAGAAAAGAAGAATCCTTCCTTGGCTGCGTGTGTGTGTGTGTGTGTGTGTGTGTGTGTGTGTGTGTGTGTGGAGAAAGATGAGTAAAATGGGAGGGAATGAGATTTAAGAGTCGGTCCGGAGGAGACGCCGCCTGTTTTTCCCCCGGAGAAAAATCGATTGTTACCAGGTGAACGCTGACAAACACGGCGAGTGCGGAGCGACGCCGACGGCCAATCGCATTGCGCGGATCGAATCTTTATCACATCACATCAACCTTTGGTGAAAGGGGGAAAAAAAAACAAAAAAAAAAATGTTGAGGAAGTCTTTTGAGGAGAAGTTTTCACTCCCAAAACCCCCTCCCCTCTCACCCCCCCACCCCTGGAAAAAAGGTGAGCAGTTGAGTCCGACTGTACAGCAGCATTCTGTAACAGAGACGTGGTTTGTATTTGCATTGACGAGAAAAAGAAAGAAAGAGGGTGAGAGGATGGAGGTGGGAAGGGAATGACGTGAGAACAGAGGCAGGATGCGAGTCTTGCGGGTCCTGACCGAGGCTCTTCTGGAAAAAGGTTTGGGACGATGGATTTTCTTTATATTTTTTTTCTCTCTCTGGGTTCTCTGCGGATGATGCTCTTGTGTGGTTATGAGTCAGGTATTTATGTTTGCGATGCCTGTGTCTTGGTGTCAATGTGTACTGTCGATTTTTTTTCCTGTTTGTTTTGTCGTCGTTTTGTTGTTTTTTTTGTTGTTGTTGTTGTTGTTTTCTTTACGAGGGCTGCGAGCCCAGAAGTCTCTCGATAGCGGCGTTGATGTCTCCTCCGGTGGCGATGAGAGCCTGCAGGTTGGCCTCGCGGTTGATGAAGCCCATGGCGCTGAGCTGGTCCAGCTGGGACTGGAACCGCACCTCTGGTGTCTGGGTCTGCAGGGGTGGAATTAAACAAAAAAGAATCATTCCGGGCGGGAGGGAGGGAGGGGACACACACAGAGCGAGGAAAAGAAAGAGGCTGCAGCGTACCGATGGGTTTCCTCCAGCCCCTCCAGCAAACATCTGCAGCATCTGTTGCATCAGCTGCTGCTGGGCGCTGTTGGTTCCCGCACTGCTGGGCGACGAGGCCGGGTTCTCTGTCGGCATGCCGGGGGCGACGCCTGTTGGCATGCCGGGAGCGCTGCCAGTGGGCATGCCTGGAACTCCGGCGCCGGGCATACCTGGAACTCCGGCGCCGGGCATGCCTGGAACTCCGGCGCCCGGCATGCCGGGAACTCCGGCGCCCGGCATGCCGGGAACTCCGCCTGTCATCAAACTAGGGCGGACGGAGGGACAAGAGAGAAAAATAAATCCCCCCCCAAAAAAAGAAGTGCATTCATGAACCTGTGTGTGTGTGTGTGTGTGTGTGTGTGTGTGTGTGTGTGTGTGGAGAGGCACCTGGGCATCAAGCCTGGCGCTTCTGTCTGCAGCGTCTGCAGGCCCTGTTGGATCTGCATGAGAGCCTGCATGGCCCGCGGGTTGGTCATCACTGACAGGGCTTCAGGGTTCTGCATCTGTGGAGCATCAAGCAGGGGCAGAGCACCGAATCAAACCGGCTGACAAATCAAATGTGCATACAAAAAAAAAAAAGAAGACATAATGCGACGCCAGGCGCGAGCTGTACGCCGGCGCCGCTGACGGTCGGTCTGCACCGGAAAGAGAAGACGCTCGGCAAAAGGAAAAAAAGAAGAAGCGGCGTGGGACCGTCAGCGCGACCGGAGGGAAACCTGCTCAGCGCGACGAGCTGATCTCTGTCCGCTAAGACAACGAGCCTCACCTGCTGCAGAAAGATGGGCAGCTGGGATCGGAACTGCTCCTGCAGCTGTGGGTTCCCGGCAAACAGTGGGTTGTTCATCAGAACCTGGCGACAGAGAGACAAGGACTGAGTGTTGTGCGTTAAATTGTGCACACGCAACAGCTGTCGGTCTTGCACCGTGCACAGTTATTCATCTCTGGGCTATTTTTGGGATCCATTTATTCGGACAAATGAGGCCGAGGCCGCGTTGTTTATTGTTCCCAAACAGAAAATCCTCTCTGGGGAGTTTGCACCTATTAACTTTGCTTACCGGCCTAATTTCTAACAGACGCAGCCAGATCCTATTATTCACTGTTCGTTACTAGCAAAACGCTTCCGCTGGGATTTAAACGGAAGCACGAGAGCCTCCAGACAACATTAGGAAAGTCACTGCCGGGCCTTGTGGTGACCGAGCTCTTTCACGCCTGCAGCTAACCACCAAAACATGGCCCACATGTCACGAGTTCATACATGTAGACATCGTTGGTTCTAATTCTAGGAATAAATGTGATTTATTCACCATACAGATTGATTTTTGCTATTTACAGTTTGTTATTCAAAAGGACATTTCTTTTTTTTTACAATGCATATCCGCAGTATTTTGAGTGTGTGGAGCTGCGCAGGGCTTCGTTAAAACCTTCCCTCCCTTCCAACAAGCACGCTCGCAGGAAACGCAGCGCTCGTGACTGCGGGTTTACGAGATGCAAAGTCAATTCTGCCTTTGAACGCGACGACGTCGCCGCCGCGCAGGAGCCATTCCGCCGGTCAGATACCAACGTGTGTGAATATGCGTGTGAGTCTTTTGCACTGCGAACCTGGGAGGCCAACTCTGGGTTCTGAGACAGCGACTGCATCATGCTGCGCATGTATGGCGCAGACAGCATGTTCTGCATCAGCTGCGGGTTCTCTGAGATCTGCTGCATTAGACTCTGCATCCCAGGGCTGTTGAACATTCCTGCAACACACACACAAACACACACCAGCTTAGTTAGGGGTTTTCACACATGCGTGCGCAGGCCACCAAGCGGCCTCCCCCCCTCCCCACCACTCACCGTTGCCCAGGCTGCCTGCGTTTATGCCCAGGGGGTTGGACACGCTGGGGTTGGTGCCTGCAGGGTTGGGGATGGTGGTGGAGGAGCTGCCACTGCCGCTCCCGGTGGCCGCTCCTCCGCTCTCCGAGGGATTGGAGGCGTTTGGTGGCCCCCACGGGTTGGGCAGCGGCTCGCGGTTCTCCGTCCGCGACGGCTGGGCGCCCGACTCAGAGTTTCCGCTGAGCGCCGAGAACGGGTTGTTACCAAACTACAGAGGAAAAGGACGAGACGCATTAGAGAAACAAAACACCTGACCACACGCGTGTCCCAACGTTGACTAAAAGACAAATTGAGGGTCACAGGGCCGTCTCCTACAATTTCCTTTTTGCTCCTACCTCCTACTCGGACAGTACACGATAGGGGAAGCCCTCACACAACCAAGGCTATGCAATTAAAACATGACTTTGATTCCATTTGAAATGCATCTGATACCTGCTCCCTCGCAGCACTGAACATTGGCTCCTGAATATCTGTGTACATCCTCCGCAAGGCGTTGTATCCTCCTGGGATGCTTTCCAAGTTGCTGAGGGCCCGGTCCTGGTTACGCATCATTTCCTGCATCATCGCTGGATTCCTGGCCAGCTCCATTGTCTGAGAGATGACAATAAAGAGGAGAGGAGTCACATCAGTACAAATTGTCTCAATGGAATCCCGTGCGGGGACTAGTTATGCTTTTCTTTTCTTTTTTTTACCCACCTGTCTCATTAGCTCTGGGTTGTTCAGCATGTGGGAGATCTCAGGGTTGCGTTCCATCAGCTGCTGCATCTGAGGGTTGGCCACAATCATCTGCCTCATCAGGTCGGGGTTGGACATCATGTTCTGCACCAGCGGGTTCTCCATGATCTGAGAGAGTAAGTCCGGGTTGGACATGAGCTGCCGCTGCATCTGCTGCTGCAGCTCCATGAAGTTGGCTGAACCCATGCCCAGTCCAGCCAGACCGGCCAGGTCGAAGCCTCCTGAGGAGCACCAGAAGCGCGGATGACTATTAAACACTCTTCTTTTTTTTTTTTAAATCAACATTTCTGACTGAGTGTAAAAAAAAAAAAAGTTTGGCACCTGGAGACTCACCCATGGCGTTGGACGTCTGTGTGGGTGGTGGGGCGGTGCCAGCAGGTGCTGCTGCAGGTGAAGGGTTGGTGCCTGGACTAGATGTGGAGGTACTGCCGGCTGGAGTGGACGCTGAGCTCGAGGCAGAGGTGCTGCCGCCATCCCCAGTCCTGTGGAAACATCAGCAAACGGTTGCAACTGATTGACTCCGGCAGGAGTGAACACCAGGGGAAGAGAGAACGTGATCAAGCCTTACTTTTGTGCTGTCTTTATGACTAGGTGAACTGTCAAACCATCCTTGATGCCGAGTTGGCTGAGGCTGTCGCTGTCCTTCAAGATCTTGCCGGCAAAAATCAAGACTAGCTGCTCCTTTTTGGCTTTGAATCGCTTTGAGATCTCGTCTTTAAACTGGAAGAAAGTAGGAGAGGTTTGAGATAAAGGTTACTGAATAACAACAGGGATGAGAAACACTTGGGGGTGGGGATTGTACTATCTAAAATTAAACGCCTCACTTCCTTTCTGTAAAGCCACTTGAAAAGATTACTGTTCCCCTGCAAATATCCTCCAGCTGTAAAGCTTCATTTCCAAATCATTTGCATTCATCCGTTTAGCACATGTTTAAAAGCTCCCTGAAGCTGCAATGCTAGTACAGTCATGTTACATTTTACAATAAGAGCATGAAACATTTTAAGGCTATGAACTCTAAATTAAACAAAATATGGTAAGACGACACAGACAGAGAGGGAAACAAAACAAGCTAACTGATATATCAATGACAGCCGATGTTTTTCAATGTTTTTTTTTTTTTTATTTTTTATTTTTTTAAAGAATTGTGTTTGCAAAGAGTGTTCACTTCAGATCTTTTGTACAATTACGGTTATATCACTGGTAAATGAGGCCCAAAGAGATGTATTAGACTAAATCAAAATGTTTAATTCGCATTAAAATCACGCCACCTTATCAAATCAAAACACTAACAACGAATTCAATGAAACACAGTGGGCCAGGTAGATTCAAGACTAAAGTCCACAGGAGAAGGACTGACACAGGCAGGAAAAAATGGCCACTCGAGACCACCGAGTCATGAGAGCAGCTTGGCTCTAACCACAGCGGGGGAAAAAACAAAAAAAACAACTATTTCTGAATAACCGGCTACATGGATTTGATCAGGCGTAACAGTATAAGGAGCCACAGGACTCGTTGCCGGGCCGACAGCAGTTCGGGGACAAGTCCATATTCCCTAGAAAGCAGAATGACTCAGTGTCGCCAGGAAGAATGTTCTAGATGGATAGCAGCTTTTAGCATTTTTGTCGCCTTCATCTGTTGAGCTGTGACGAGAGAAGAACCCGAATCGGCACACGGTCACCTGGCGTGAACTTGGACGCCATATCAGAACACAGTTACTTGTACAAAGTGGCACGGCAGTAACGCAAGCCGTCAGCTGACACTTGTTTGGGTACATACTTGGCTAACGCTGGCTCAGCTCGCGAGCCGTGCTAGCTAAGCTAACCGACAACGTTGACTGGCTAATCAACACTTGCATGTCCCTCTAATTGGGCGAGAACTGCGTCAATAACGCCGAACTCGCGGTGGTTAAGCTAACGATGCTTTCGGTACTCCTAATCACTTTTATTCAACTCACTCTCCGTTAGCCGGTACCGAGTGACGGCGCTATGCTAACTAGGCTAACTAGCTTCCTCGCCGAAGTTGTGGGCAGGGGCATGACGTTAGTACACGGCGCTGAACCGCACCGGTTAGCTCCGCGACTGCCAAATCAACAAACCTGGGCAACAGAGGCATCCTCCTCGATGGCGATTTCTTCTTTGTCTTTCGGGGTTTTCACTGTGACCTTAATAATAGTTCCCTCCGACGTTTCCGCTTTATTATTGTTGTTATTACCAGGATCTGCAGCGCCTTGGTCAGCCATCTTTACTCCGCCGATGGAATAGCTCGGGTCTGGCGTCAGCTTCCGGGTCATTGCAGGTCAAACGTCTTTTCAAAATACACGGCTTCCTGTGACTCCCAGATAACTCGTTTCATAAGATTGGTTTTCGAAACAAAAATATATATTTTCTTTTTTTTGATGAATAAACTTTGCCATTATACAATGTTTGTCGTCCCAAATAAAGTACAGTTCCTTAAAGTTTCATAAGTGGTAAACATACTTGACAAGACAGGAAGTGGTGTCACAAAAAAAAGCATGTTGACAAAACTGCATTCCAGTGCTTATGCAAATTTTTCTTGCCCGGCTTCCATTGCACAAAATGGCTGTTTTTTCGGTGCCCCACATCTCAGGATTAAAGGTTATTCTGTTGCCATCATGTGTCCAATGTCCCACATGCTGAAAAAAATGTGTATTTAGATGTATTTATATACATAGCCATAGCAGCTTAAATGAATTGCAGGTCAGCCAAGCTGTAGTGGACTGTGAAGTGAAGGTATAAAGTGACTTGTGTCTGACTGAGTGTGCAGTGAATTACTTGGGAGAAGGTGATTCACTTCAAAAAGCTCAGAATGCCTGAATATTCTGTGTAATGTATAGGCGGTGTGCAAGTATTAAGCACACTGGCAAATTCTTTTCTTTCTCAAACACCAGCGTAGCTCTTCTTTAATCTCACTGGAGGTGGAATATTCCAAACTGGAAGCCTTGTACCAGTTTAATGTTCTGATTTCATTTAAGCCAATCCCACTGTGAGTGGAGTGCTGTGTAGAATGCTCTCTCTATATGTGCACTTGTGCAGAATGGGGGCGGGGATGGCGGCGTGGCGGCGCTGAAAGAAAAGTGTGTGTTTCAGCAGGTCACATTGACCAGGATCAGCTCTGCATGGGCCCAGTTCTAGAGCGGCGCACCCATCACAAACAAACAGGTCGGGTGGGGGGAGGGGGGGTGCCAAAAAGAAACACAGACCAGCACCCTTTAACCGAGGCCCCCCCACTCAAACCACACACACACGCACACACACACATACACACACTGAAATGTACACTATCACATGCACTGCGGGCCCCTGCAGTGTCTCATTCAAGTGCATCCCACACAGGGAGACCCGGGGCGCCGCAAAGGATTTTGCTTTCATCGACAGAAAAAAAAAAAAAAAATGGGCGAGCAACTTTTGTGGTTTGAGTTTTGCCTCTTACTCTTTCTCCCCTCGCCCACCGGTGAGCAGCTGGAGAGCTCGCTCCCCCTCTCTGTCCGCCTCTCCTCTTCTCCACCTCTTTCCACCTTTGCGCATTTCCGGAAACGAGGTAAGGGATCTGATTGGGTCTTTTGTTTTGTGTGTTTGTTTGTTTGATTGTCCCCCCCCCCCCCCTGGATATTTTCAAAGTAATGCGTGTTGATTTGTGGTGGACTGAGGCCAGCAGAGTCAAATAGCTCAGATACTGCAGAAGAAGGACAGGTTGACAGGGGACATCAGCAAACAGCAACACTGCTACACCTTCTATAGTGATGTCTGTGCCAAAGAGGAGGTAAAAAAAGAGAAGAACTCAACTGTTTTAAACATAAATTATAATGTTTAACTGTCCTTTATACATTGGTGTTATGAATCTGGCCTTCTTAAAAACCCGTAACTGCACTGCGTCTGGATCCTTGATGAAGTGTTGGATGATTGAAAAAAAAAAAAAAAATTGCAATAGCAAAAAAACAGATCATGTGATTGTACTTTGAATGGGCAAAGCATTAGCATGTATGAACGCAGGAGTCGAGGCGTGCTTGCCTTGACGATGTGCCGCTGTGACAGTTGCTCTGCAGAAGCCCCGTTGTTCCAGCTCAGGATGTACAGCTTCATGGGAGGGGGCCTCTTCTGCGCGATTGTCGGTAACATCCTGCTGGTGGTCTCCACCGCCACCGACTACTGGATGCAGTACCGCCTGTCTGGGAGCTACGCCCACCAGGGCCTGTGGCGCTACTGCATGTCCAACAAGTGCTACATGCAGACCGACAGTATAGGTACGACCTCTGCGTGGGTGATGGGGTGGGTGACACTGGATGGGTGTGGTGGAAAGAAAGGTGACTGAGTTTCCCCTCCAGCTTACTGGAACGCCACCAGGGCCTTTATGATCCTCTCGGCGATGTCGTGCTTCGCCGGCATCATCACCGGCATCATGTCCTTCGCCCACTTCTCCTCCTTCGAGAGGTTCAACCGCTCCTTCGCTGCCGGGATCATGTTCTTCATCTCCAGTGAGTCTCTCTGCACCCTGGCACTGGAGCACAGGCAGCTGTGATGGACTGTTGAGTGTTGAACTGACTCTGCCCTCTCTCTCCCCCCCCCCGCCAGCTTTCTTTGTACTGCTGGGCATGGCCATTTACACTGGAGTGACAGTCAACTTCCTGGGGAAGCGCTTCGGCGACTGGCGCTTCTCCTGGTCCTACATACTGGGCTGGGTTGCCATGCTCATGACCTTCTTTGCAGGTGCGAACGTTTCCATCGCTGCTTCTTGAGCTCAAACGTGAAGAAAGGATCAGAAACAATCAAACAACAACATAGTGACTTGAACTGCTGATGTCTGGCTCTGTCTTTTGCAGGTATTTTCTACATATGCGCCTACAGAATGTGTGAATGCAGGAGAGGCAACGGCCCCCGCTAGAGGGCGACAGCGAGCCGACATCCCAAAGTGCCAGGGGAGAGTCAGGGCAGCTCTGGCTGATCTGCAAAAGAGATGACGTCGGGCAGCCACGATGAGAACACAGAGGAACAGCAAACCCCCCAAAAAATATGTCTGATTGTTGTAACAAGAGATGACAGTCTGTTTTCTTTTATAGGGCCGTTTCACTCTGTTCCTCTCCTCTCATTTTTTTTTTAAAGAAAGGATTTTTAATAAAGTTGTTTCCCAGACGCAAGCGGGGCTATTCAGCTGTACTGACAAGTCGCCAGCAGAGGGCAGCACGCACGCACGCAGCCCCGCGGATCAGTGTAACATCCTGCTACAATTCAGGCTTCTAGCAACATTAGCAAAACTCAGACGGCAGAGACTGGGAATTTCTTTAAAGTTGGAATGTGGAATTATTGGCCCTCCAAGCAAAAGACTGTACATCAAAGATTGACGGTGAGCATGTTTGTCTCCAGGATTTCCCCCTGCGGCTCCGGGTTGGTGAGGAATCTCACAAAACGTATAGTCAGACGGGAACTTTCTTTATGAGCTCTCATGCTTATGAGAAAGGGGCTTGCTTGGCCTTGGGGGTGGGGGTGGGGGTGGGGGGGTGTGGCCAACATGATCCTCCACAACATGTTTGTTGCTATCCAGCGCGGTGCAGGCGGCGCACTGTGGCAGTGGAAGGAGGCTGGAAGGGTCGGGAGGAGAGGAGCGAGGCGTTCCCAGACCGGAGGAGGACCAGGGAGGAGGACCAGGGAGGGGTCCGCTCATTGTTCCCCTCTCCGTCGCAATCACTTCCTCTTTGTTTTTGCCGCTCGTCCATCCCTCCCTCCCAGTCAGCTGAGAGGGGAGGCGTGGCCACCGGGTAATGAATGCTTTGGCTACTCGTTGGCGCAGAAACCCAGGGGGAAATGTAAACAGTCGGCGGACGGGATGCCTCCATCCAAGTTTCCATACTTGGTGCTGGCGGCTGGTGCCGAGAGATAAGCTCTAATATCGAGCGCTCCCCCTGCTCAGACGCTCTCGTAATAACCTGCCGCTGAGTTCCCGGCCAGGCCGAGGGCCAAAGGCCGGTGGAATGAAATGGGGAAATGTCTGGATGAAATACAGGGAGAACAAGCAAACTCGCAATCTTACCGTGAGACAGCTTTTACTGGTTGATGTGTAACAAAAAAGTGGGCTTGCGCTCAAAAACCTTCACAGGTGAGTGATGCTGGAATGCAGGATAAGGTTCACCTCTGGAAACACACACAAACAAAACCTGTATGAGTTTTAACTCACTGCGAATGTAATTTGTTTTTTAGAGAGATGCTAATTTTACAGACCTGCAACTTGACTTGGCAGCTCAGCGGTTCTCTTGATGGCTCCTTGAAAGGAAAAGTAATCAATCAAAGCCGCCAGCAGAAAGAGTTTAAAGACACTGCTGATGTCTGTGAAGAAAACAACGTATAGATTCCGTACAAGGAACCGGACAGCGGATTAGGATATAAAAATAAGAACAACATGAGTGGGCAACGACTTCGATCCTGACGGGCTTTAGCCAAACACCACAGAACTAGTAATACCACAACTGAGCACGCAGGCAGCCTCAAGAAGAGCACATTTGATTGATGTGTTATAAAATGATTGACAGGAGGCTCATCCAATCACACATGTTCGCAGTGAAAGGTTCGTTTAAACTGTCGCTTTTCTGTCAATCTAATTACACTGTTTCAAATAGAGAGACCAGAGTGTTCCGTTTACATTAATACTGAATAAACTATGCAGTTTGGGACGTGCCCAGTGCACCCCACAACCCAAGTCACTTCAATCCCCAGTTTCCAATACTGGACTTTAGGAAGTCATTTACTATCCCTAAATGCACAGTGATTGGCTAATTAGAAACTTGTGTGGAGAAATGATTGAAATAAAAGCATTTGACCTCATAAAGGGGCCAGCATTTTCTAGTTCTAAACAGGAGGAGCTCTCTAGCTTCTAGACCGGTGCTTTCATAACTCCGCCCCCAGTGTGTGAGAGAGTGCGTGGAAAGCGGCCGGCCTCCTGGTGACTGACGGTGGGAGCGATTGCTCTCAGCGACGGAAGAGAACGCTGACGCAGCGGGACCTTGTGAAAACTGTCCTCATCCCAGCCGGCCCGGTCGCCACGTCCATTGTGGGCCACTGATCCCACTGATTGGGTGGGGGGTGGAGGGGTGTGGGGGTGTGGGGGTCCCAGCCCCCCTCCCTCGCTAAAGTCGGCGTGTTGCGTGACCATGCGGCGCACCGTGAGGCTCCAGTTTCCCCCAAAACAAGAACTAGGGGCTTCATCAGGAAAGACTTTATTGTGGCGTACAGGTGAAGGACATGGAACGGCAGATTTAGTGCACAGGATATACGAAGGCCGAGCGATAATACGACACTGGAAAACTCAGGGGAAAAAAGAGAAAAAAAAACGACAAAGAGGAAGAATAAAAAGTATATAATTTACACATCTCGTCATAAATAAAAGTTCAAACATAAGTGATATGGAGTTGGAGCTCATTTCACATAAAATACACAACTTGAGTGGGTGGGTCAGGTGGGTGGGTGTCTGCTGCAGCTCCGGGGGGGAGGAGGAGGCTGTTTGTCTGTTTTGGCAGAAGCTCTGTGATGAAGTGGATGTGATTGGTCCCATCTAAGCTAAAAAAAAAAAAAAAAAAGGCAGTTCTGTTTTTATTCATATTACAGAGACGAGGCGCTATTAGTGAACATTTCCTCAAAGAAACAACAACACAACTACAGCAAATGATGTTTTTTTTTTTTTCTTTTTGCCCCCTGCACCCCTGCCCCCCCCCCCACTCCTCCCCAGCTAACTTTGAGCTAAAAATGAAACAAAAGAGGTGAACATCTTGTAATAACATGTTGCTACTCGGCGGAAACACCGTCAATCCAGCTTTGGTCAGATCCCAAGGAGAGGCGGGGGGGAGGAAAAACACGACAACTTCCCCTCCCTGCGTGGAAAAACATCACTTTTCTCCTCCCTCTCGCACACGTTGGCAAAAGCCGCTTTCAAGGGCAAATCTCGACATATGAAAGGAATCCGAGGGCAATTACAGGTTTGGCCGTGGGAAGACACAACACGGCGACTTCCACCCAAACAAGTGCGAGAAGTTTTCTTGTCCTCGTCGCAACAATCCAGCTTCCTCGCTATCCTCCGCGTCATCGGCTGGCCTTGTGCAGTGGTTCCATGAAGAACTCGAGAGCCGACTTTTCCCTCCGCGGCCCCTCCAGACATCCCTCTCTCTCTCTCTCTGTCTCTCTCTCACTCGCTCGCTCTCTCTCTCTCTCTGTCTCTGTCTCTCTCTCACCCGCTCTCTCTCTCTCTCTGCTTTCATGTCGGCCCACCGAGCGGCAGCGGCGGCTGCGATTCAGGGGGGCCGCCTCACAAGAGATCACAAGACATCGACGGCATAAAAGCTGTTTTAGAAGTTACACTTGAAGCGCGAGAGAAGAATCCACCTGGAGGTTGGTTGGTAGGTAATAATTTTTTTTTTTTTTAAAGGGGCCGCCCTTCCACATGAAAAAGAGGCGTGGAATCCCCCAAAATAAATAGAGGAGGTGAGAGTTTATGGAGCAACTTGTCACGGTACGATCGAACCCTTGGAGATTTTTGCAGTTTTTATTTAAAACAGAAAAAAAAAAAACCCAACCAACTGCAGACAGCAGGTGCAGCGGGTGTTTATTTAGCAACCATGGAACACGGAGTGCTACAGCGCACACTAGCAGGTGCTGCAGACGCAGCCACAAGGCTGTTTTCCTCTCTCGTTTCTACTTTATTGACGCGAGGAAAGTGAAACCCTTCCGCTCGTTGCCACTTCTGATCTGACGCTGACTGCTCGAGCTGAAGGATGAACTTCCTGGTAAATGAATGACAGCGAACACTGGAACTTCCGCCGTGTCCCCCGTGGAGGCCACGGGTTCAGAAAAGCTAGCGCCGGGCAGACAAGCGGCTGAGTGAAGCGCAGCGCATTTTACAGACTTGCAGAAAAAGTAGCATTTTTGGCTAAAACTGTAACATCGTAGAAAGACGGCGACGACACAAACATTTGGGTGGTCACACAAGGCATCTGCAATCTGCATCTGGAATTTATATATAAATGTATATATTTAAAAAAAAAAAAAAAAGAAACATCCTTTAGATGCAGAAAAAGAAATCATAGCGGAATTGCTTTTCGTAAATAATTGCAATCTCGCGCTCTATCCCGAAGCTCCGCCCACCGGCTTCCTTCGCTCCTCCTCTAGGAATGTATGAGAAACTCGCTGCAGCCGCTGTGTGAGCGGGCAGGTAAAGGTCAGCGGGGTCAACCTACGATTCGATATTGCGTTACTTCAGCCGGCTGCGTCTCCTTGTTGGACAGGTGGGCGGAGCCTGGCGTCCGATAATCTGCCTCTCAGATTTCCCTCCGACGATCCCGGTGAAACTGAGCCGGTCGCTGGATTACACGTTCAAAGGGGAAAAATAAGAAGCGCAGGGGTTGAGTGACGGGACTGAGCTCCGCCTTCCTGTCGCCGCATCGCACGTTTTCACCAGAGACTAAGATGAGGATTCTGAGAACCGTGGAGTTTTTTTTCTTTCTTTCTTTCTTTCTTTTTGGATGAGCAGGTACCTGAGGTGTGTAGACTGTAAAAGCAACGTGGGGGGAGGAGCTTCAGCTGTGGTTTTGTGTTTTGGAGGCTACGAGTGTTGACGTAGAGGAACAGCAGGGTGGGTGGGGGAGGGGCTGAGCACTGGGAAGAAGGTATTCAGACACCCACCACAGCAAAGTATAGGAGGAGACGCTTTCATCCAGGACCTCTGTGGTCTGTAGGTGTGCCAAAGTTCTGAGACTCGACCTGCCGACGGTGGCAGCTAAAAAAAAACAAAAAAAAAAACACTGCGTCTCGCTGGGTTGCCGTTGCTGCTGTTGTTTTTTTGTTTTTTTGTCTCTAGATGTGTCGGCGGCGATGGTGGTGGTGATGGCTGTGCATGTCCTCCATGGTGATCCTGCCCCACACGCCGATCACAAACGTTTCGATTTCGCACTCGTTGTCGCCGCGAGCGATGCGGAAGAAGCCGTCCTCGCCCCAGTTCTTCCCCCAGGAGTTGGCGGCGATCTGCAGAGGAGGGGGTGTGGTAGGGTGAGGAGGGGGTGAGGTAGGGTGAGGAGGGGGGGTGGTAGGGTGAGGAGGGGGTGAGGTAGGGTCGTGCAGAGGAAACAGGAAGTCAGTGAGTATCAAATGCCGCTTTCCCACTGAAGTTAGCGGGTCAACGTGTGCCGACCCGCTAACGATAGGAATTTGGAAATTTGGAAAAATCAGAATCAGTGTTCTTTCTTGTTGGGCTTGAGATTTGAGAAGCTCGCAAATTCTCACTGTCTTGCCAGTGCTGCAAAATGCTGGATGAATCTACTGACCTTTGTCAGGTACTTTGCTTCCCTGACTTGTGACTCGTCACGTAAATTAGCGCGTTGACGCGGGTCTGGCTTTCCCACTGCAAGCCGATCGCGGCCGAGCCGATTAAAGCTGATTTTAACCCAGGTCGCTTGCCAGGTTGTGCACTGGTTGACGCTTGTTAGCGGGTTTAAATGTTTTTTTTTTTTTGGGCCAGTGGAAAAGGGGCTAAAGATTATTCAATAAAGCTGAAAGAAAGGCAAATCTGTTTCATTGGATTGGATTTTCAGATTAAAAGTCCCCTATTATGCAAAATTCCCTTTTCTACCAACAGTGGGTATCTCTAGCCTGTCAGCACACCTCCTTGTGACGTCACAAAGGGCACCCACCCCTCTCAGGGCTGAGTGGCTGTAACCAGCACCCCGGGGGTTGAGACTTCCTTGTTTTAAGTCCCTTTCCAAACAACATGGGAAGCAAAAAAAAACAGACTTTGCGGTTCAATTGAAGAAACATACCCAGTATTTTTTCAAAGTCCCGTCCACGTTTCTCTCCTCTCCCCATCTGAAAAGGAAAAATAATGAATGACAGTGATTAAAAAAAACCAACAGGTCTGACCCAGAGGGCGGAACAACTTCCTGAAAACTTTGCCTGCCGCTGCTGCTATTTTGACATGTGGGACTCTTTGCCAACAACATGTCAGATGTGTAAACAATTCCAAGGAATGTTTCCACCCCTGAAGGCAGTTGGCGTCTCATATACAGCATATGTATTTATATATACGAGTGCATACGATGAAGCAAAATAGGAAGAAGTTCATCTTGTTCGCAGCATCCGGCTATTTCTCTTTCAGGCTATTTCTGTGTGGACGAGGCCTGGCTGCATCGCTCCTGTTCCAGGAACAAGGACTTCCCCAGTTTCCTCCGACATTTTTTTTGTTGTGTTGTGTTTTTGTTTTGGCCGGGCTCGACGCAGGAAGGAGAAGATCACAACGCCTCGAGCCCGGTGGGCGAGGACCCCAAACACCCGCGGGTGGAAAACACGCAAACGCACATCACTAAACTGGATTTGACAGTCTCCCATTTTCGACCGAGTGCCAGCTCAGGAAACCCTGGACCAGGTTCAAACAATCCCATCGTGTTTTTTGCTCTTTGGCCTCAAGTCTCCCTGCCAAGTATTTTAGACGCTGGAGCCTTTTTTCCCTGCTCATCGTGAGCAAAAACACCCTCCCGAAGCCAATTCCCATCCTGTTTTCGTTCCGCAGAGCCTTTTTTGTTCCCGAGAGACTCCCAGAGTTACCCACTGGGCTTGTTATCTTTTTTGGAGGCTGAGGAATGCTGAGAAATAAAAAGGGTTGGTCCTGGACCAGGCCAGTGTGAGAGTAGTGGCAGCGGTCCGATGGTGCCAGTGAAGGACTTTATCTAAAAGTTTCCCTGAGTGGAATCCAACATGACAGCCTGCAGCTGCACACGCGACAAAAAAGGCAGCATTGTCCGACTGAAGAGACAAATAAAGACTTTTAGAGCCGAAAGGACGAGCGGCTCCAGTGTTTGCATCTTATTTATTTCCTGCACCAGGAAACCAAAATGCTTCCGGATCAGATCAGAATTTAAAAGTTAGCATCAACCAATTTCACAAGCTTTTTTCTCTGCGCATATCATGGCTCATGATGATTGGCCGATGCCAAGTGTAGCTTCAGCTTCTGCCCATGGTAAATGGACTGCACTTTTATAGTGCTTTCCAGCACCTTGGCGGTACCCCAAAGTGCTTTACAATGGCCTCCCCTTCACCCAGTCACTCACCAGTGGGTGGCTGCTGCCATGCAGGGTGCTGTCAGACCCACTGGGAGCAATTTAGGCTTCAGTGTCTCGCTCAAGGACACTTCAAACAAGTGAACAGTTGGAGTCGGGATTTCAACCGCCAACCCTTCCATCATCAATTTGCAGCCCGCTCTAACAGCTGAGCCACAGGTGCCCACAACATGCTGGAAGAAAAAAAAAACCTGCTACACCACCGGTAGTTTAAAAACCATCGTCTACTTTTCCTGCCCTGTGACTGCCAATTGAATCCCCTCCAAAAATCCACACATCACACCTGCACAGGCATGTGTGCATCAGTGTGTGTGTGTGTGTGTGTGTGTGTGTGTGTGTGTGTGTGGGACGCCACATGCCTTCACACCTGCACACACTCACTCGCTCGCTCGGACCACCGCCGACCTCCCGTCAGTCCTCCAATCAAGTGGGTCCGCTCACCGGTGGACGGGGATGAGCAGAGCGCCGTGCCCGCCTGGCCCCGCCCCTCCACCCCTCCCCCACCCACCCACCGGTCCCGACGCCCCTTCAGCCAACCCCTGACCCCTTCTCTGCGAGGACTGATCCTCTCTCTGTCCGGTGCGGTGGGGATCAGCAGCACCAGACAATACCCTTTCCACCACACTGGACCTCAATGGACTACCCCAAACTTTCCCAGGCGCCGGGCTTAAAGGGACGCATCGCTCTAGGATTTGGGCTGTGCAAACACGCTAATGCCTCCGGCTGGCAGGTCGGTTGGTCCGAAACGCCGTGCCCGCACCAACTGTCCATCCATCTATCCATCCATCCATCCATTTTTTTTGGGGTCTCAGCTGCACCTAAAGGTGTTGACGCTGGCGAGCAGCATCAGTGGAGCCGCCACAGAGTAGAAGACACACAGCAAATAGAGTGTGAAAAAAATACCCAATTTCAATTAGACTGATTAGGGGAATGGAATTTGGAATCTGGGCTCTGCTTGAGGTGTGGATGGCGTGAAGATGCACCGTTTAAAGGGCCCACGTCTGGTGAAAATCACTTCCTCACGACAACAATCTGAGTCTCCATCCAGTCAGTCAGCTCCTCAGGAACGACCTCACCTCTTCCACTCTTCACAGTGTGAGCAAATGGCAGCGTGAGGTGAGTGACCACGTCCTAAGCTCGGCGGGAAAGGTCCAACAAAGGTTTGGTTTTTGACAGGAGGCTATAAACAGAGGGCTCAATACAACACGGTACGCGGCAATCTAGGGATAATTAACCACGTGAGGGAACTTCACCGCAGTCCTGGATGAAGACTGAAACACAGGCAGGATGCCTTTAAATGTGATTTTGTTTTGGTTGACTGCAGGTGTGTCAGTGTCTCGCGGGGTTAGAAAGTTGTTGTTTTTTTTGTCTCAGTGCTGAGGTGAAGACTCATAAAACACACATTCCTCCATTACAGAGTGGCTGCTGCCTTCTGTAATTTGGAAAGTGAGACTGGTGAGGGGCTAACGTGTAATTCCAGCAGCGCGTGTGCACGCACACACACACACACCTGAGAACTAGCTGGGTGAGACAGCAGCCCCATGAAGTATTTACAAGTCAGAGGAACTTCCTTTGACTTGTTTTTTTCTGCCTTTCTTTCTTTCTTTCTTTCTTTCTTTCTTTCTTTCTTTCTTTCTTTCCTTCCGCCCTCTGGCTGCTCCTCCCATTGGTCGGCCCGTCCCAACGACGGCCGTGTGGGTGACGGCGAACCCCAGACAACAGCAAGGCAAGCAGAGAGACTTTGGAGGCGCCACAAAGGCAGGATGAGTGCAGGCAGGGAGTGGGCGGGGCCGGGAAGGTGATCCAGGTGTGTCGGCCGTCTGCCCGCCTGCATGCTTGTGGCAGACGCCGGTGGTGGTGGGGAGGAGGAAGGAAGGGGGAAGGGGTGCAGGGGAGGAGGAGTGTGTGTGTGTGTGTGGGGGGGGGGGCAGGGGGAGGAGTGGGGAGGAGGAGCGGGAGAGGAGGAGCAGGGGAGGAGGAGTGGGGGGGGCAGGGGGAGGAGTGGGGAGGAGGAGCGGGAGAGGAGGAGCGGGGAGGAGGAGTGGGGAGGAGGAGCGGGGGAGGAGCAGGGAAGGAGGAGTGGGAGAGGAGGAGCGGGAGAGGAGGAGCAGGGGAGGAGGAGTGGGGAGGAGGAGCGGGGGAGGAGCAGGGAAGGAGGAGTGGGAGAGGAGGAGCGGGAGAGGAGGAGCAGGGGAGGAGGAGTGGGGGAGGAGGAGCAGGGTAGGAGGAGCGGGAGAGGAGGAGTAGGGGAGGAGGAGTGGGAGCCTGGAGTGTCTGGAAGGACGCCACCTGATGGCAACAGGCAGCACACTCAGGTGGAGCTCTGGATTTTAACGTCCCCATCAGGACCTGGTGATTCACCGCCAGCAAACAGGCCGCCGCCCTCTTTGGTCTTTTTATGCTCCTCTGAAATATTGAAGTCAACTTGTAGAACCTACAACTAGAATCTCACAAGCTCACGGTGAGTTGCGCTGGAAAAAAACCAAAAAAAAAAACAAAACTGTGACGTCCTTCCACGCTGGTTTTTAATCTTTTTTTTTCCAGAGCTCTTGCTGGCTCCGCCCCCTGCTCGCTTATCTGCAGAGTGTGTTTGCGAACCTGGCAGGGGTTTGAGGTCAAACGACGACCTGTTGTCAAGAGTGCCCGAGTCAAAACACAAGCGCAAACAGACAAAACCCTTTTCAGGTGCTGCTCCAGGAGGAAGAGGAGGAGGAGGAAGAGGAGGAGGAAGAGGAGGAGGAGGAAGTGCAGTCGGCAGTGGCGGCCGGTCACTGACTCACCCGGTGATCCTGACCGAGTGCGTGCCGTGCTTGCGGTACTGCGGCGGCTTGGTGAAGCTCACGTCAGTGTGCTTGTAGATCCCCGACTTGTAGACAAAGAAGTCCTCGTGCACCTCCATGATGGCTGCAGGAGGAAGCAAGCGGAGGGAGTGAGTCAGCGGATGTCGGGTGCGCGCATGCACAGACACACACACACACACACACACACACACACACACACACACACACACACACACACACGCACAGGAACCGCAATGTGAAAAACTCCCCTCTGTGTCGGTTAAAGGGAAACAAATCTCAATCAAAGAGTGATTAATAGAGACACACACACCATGCAGACAGCCCGTGTGTGTGTGTGTGTGTGTGTGTGTGTGTGTGTGTGTGTGTGTGTGTGTGTGTGTGAACTCATTTTTAAGTCTCCTATTCCAGTTCAGTGGAGATAACTGGACTGCTGAGAAATTCCCTCTTTTGGAGGCCTTTGTGGACTACCCCATTTACACACACACACACACACACACACACACACTACGCACTGTCGTTGCGTAGGACTTGTCATAATGCCAGCAAGTGTTCTTGCGTTGTCAAACAATGGAACAACAGGTTGGCACAGGCTCATAGAGAATGTTACACACACACACACAGACACACACGCACACGCACACGCACACGCACACGCACACGCACACTACACGTGACTCCTCTGTTCAAGTGTACTTGTCAGTGTGCCAGATGGGCAGCAGACAGTGAGGCAGTTTTCCTGCAGGAGCTTTGAGCTCAGCAGCGCTGACACCAAGGCCCATCACCGCTGACCGGGTCACCAGGGTCAGAGTTCAAAGCAGGGCCAAAGCCATTAACTGTGACACAGGGAAACCCGAGCTGGGGCTCTTTAAAGTGCATTTTGTCCAGATTTATGCGTCACTGTTGGACGTTTGGTGGAGAAAAAAAGACGGGGGGGGGGGGGGGGGGGGGAACGCGAAGGTGCCAAAAAAAAAGGGATTATTGACAAGGTGGAGCTCACCTTGAACGGGGCCGTTGTCCATGATCTCCTTCATGATCTCCTTGTCCTGGGAGGAAGAGAGTGAGAGAGAGAGAGGGGGGGGGGGGGACAGGAATAAGAGTCAGAAATAGACATTAAGGTCATTACGCGTCAGTGAGACGGTAATGATGGAAAACAACCCTGCAGGTTAAAAGTGGGATAACCAGATTGAGGGATGGCGGCGGTGACCTGCTATTATGGCCTGATGCTGCTGTTATTGACTTCACGGCCCATCGGGAGACGGAGACAAACAGACTGCAGTGATTTCTCAGAGGCATTAGCCATCGTTCGCTATCGAGCGAGCGTCGGCAGCAGTGCGGCAGGAGACGCAGCAAGTGGCAAGCAGAGACCCTGAAGTCTCCAGCTTTGACTGCCAAGGAGGAGCTAAACTCTTTCTATTATCTAGTTTCTCGTATTCTATTCTATGTCCTAATATATTTTCACCAGTAATCTGCGGCGTACCGGTGTCAGGAGGTGGGGTGACTGGGTTTCACGGAAGGCTGTAAACAGAGGGCTAAATACACTGTAGAACTCAGTGCGATGTGATGAAGCAGGTCGCAGGCCGCTCTCGTATCGACCCGTCCTGCTTAACGCAGTAGTGTAACAACATGAGCAGGCTGCACATTTTCATTTACCCGAGTAACCTGATCCAAAAATCAAATTCCAAGCAGATTCAGAATCTCCGGGGGAATAAAAAGAAACTCAAAGAGTTTAAGAGTGCAGAGTGTAACTCGTTCGCTGCCTTGCCGCTGACTCACAGCACACCCTGATGAAACGGGACGCAGACGCGGCGAGTAACCAGCTTCTTTTCTGCCTCACGAATCTCACGCAAAACAGGAGGTTTGAATTCCTGCCTTCCTCAACTGTAATCCTGCATTCTCAGGATCGATCCCGGCGGACCGGAGCGCAACAACAAACACGTGAGGCGGATTACAGGCTCCCCTGCAGCACTACAAAGTCCCAGCGGGCACAAGAAGCGGATGGGGAGGGGGTTCAGGTTCCGGCGGGCACCTACGTTGGAGGAGAGCCTGTAGGGCGGCGTGGACTGGTAGATGTCGTTCTGGTAGTTGTGCGTGTTGGGGCAGCGCTGCGTGGCCTGCCTCTTGCCCCGGCCCACCGAGCGGCTCTGCATCATGCAGCGGCCCACCTCGGCCGGAGGCTGCTGCGGCGGCTGGTACGGGTAGCAGTCGTCCGTCACCACCCTGAGGACGGCAGCGACAAAAAAAACAAAAAACATTCAGTTAGCCACGAAAATAACAGAAACGCCCTGCAAGCAGAAGCTCTCAGGGTTCGGACCAGGCCTTAAAAATAATCACAATCAGAATCTTTATTAATCCCGAGGGAAGTTTTGTTTGTCACTGTGCTCCATTCAACCCTCAAGACTGTATGGAGTGCAAATAAAACAGAAGCATGCAAAAAATAAAAAAGGAAAAGAAAGGAAGAAGAGAAAAGGCTCTGTACACGGCTATAGACATGGTGCACCATCAGTCGACTGTCAATGGGAGGAGGAGGTGAGGCGGAAAGGTAGAAGAGAGGAGGAGAGGCAGGAGGGCAGCTTGGCTTCAAAAGGAACAGAAGGAGGAGGGAAGTGGAGGAGAGGAAGGGCTGAAAAAGACAGAAGAGGGAAGTGGTGTGAGGGAGGAGAAGAGGAGGTCGGACATGGTTTGAGAGAAGAGGAAACAGAGTAGAAGGAAGAGAGGAGAGGAACGGTTGGGTGGGATAATGGGAGGGGAAAGGGGAGAAAAGTGAGAAGAGGAGGGAGGCGAGGAGAGGGAAAAGAGGGTGATGATTAGAGGTGAGGAGGGAGGAGACAGAGGGAGAAGTAGAGGAAGCGTAGAAAACGACGAGAGGAGGGGGAGGGAAGTGAGAAGGGGAGGTTGAGAGGAGAGGAAGGGCAACAGGTGGGAGAGGAGGGAGGATAGAGAGAGAGGAGAGGAGGGAGGATAGAGAGAGAGGAGAGGAGGGGGATAGAGAGAGAGGAGAGGAGGGGGATAGAGAGAGAGGAGAGGAGGGAGGATAGAGAGAGAGGAGGAGCAGAGCGAGGATAGAGAGAGAGGAGAGGAGGGAGGATAGAGAGAGAGAGGAGAGGAGGGAGGACAGAGAGAGAGAGAATAGAGAGGAGAGGAGGGAGGATAGAGAGAGGAGAGGAGGGAGGAGAGGACAGAGACAGAGAGGAGAGGAGGGAGGAGAGAGAGAGAGGAGAGGAGGGGGGAGAGAGGCAGAGAGAGGAGAGGAGGGGGAGGGAAGTGAGAAGGGGAGGTTGAGCGGAGAGGAAGGGCAACAGATGGGAGAGGAGAGAGGATAGAGAGAGAGGAGAGGAGGGAGGATAGAGAGAGAGGAGAGGAGGGAGGATAGAGAGAGAGGAGGAGCAGAGCGAGGATAGAGAGAGAGGAGAGGAGGGAGGACAGAGAGAGAGAGAATAGAGAGGAGAGGAGGGAGGATAGAGAGAGAGAGGAGAGGAGGGAGGATAGAGAGAGAGGAGGAGCAGAGCGAGGATAGAGAGAGAGGAGAGGAGGGAGGACAGAGAGAGAGAGAATAGAGAGGAGAGGAGGGAGGATAGAGAGAGAGAGGAGAGGAGGGAGGATAGAGAGAGAGGAGGAGCGGAGCGAGGATAGAGAGAGAGAGGAGAGGAGGGAGGACAGAGAGAGAGAGAATAGAGAGGAGAGGAGGGAGGATAGAGAGAGGAGAGGAGGCAGGAGAGAGAGAGGAGGGGAGGGGGAGAGAGAGAGAGAGAGGAGGGAGGAGAGGCAGTTCTTCACCCTCTGCGGCGCAGGAACCACCAGGCTCCGTCCACCCGGCCGCCCGCGCAGCCGCCCTGGTTGCGGGTGTCGCACGATATGAGGTTCTGGGGCGACAGCTGAGGGGTCATGTGACCCATCGACTGGATGGAGATTCTGTCAGATGCCACGGCTGAAGGAGGAGAGAGAGAGAGAGAGAGGAAAAAGGATTCACCAAGAGGTTAAATTTCAAGGATTTTTCAGGAGGTGTGGGACCAGATGAAGGGGCGGGGCAGATGAAGGGGCGGGGCCAGATAGACAGAGGGCCTGGAGGTGCACCTGCGGTGGAGAAGGCCCAGGAGGCGGCGCAGTTGCCCTGGTCCAGCGGCTCGTGGATCTTCCCGGGCCACTTCTCAGCTGAGTTGAAGGACAGAGGCAGCTGCGCCTTGTTTGGATCCATGTTCATCTGGATCAACAGACAGATTGAAACATTAATAAATGATTAAATCCAATTATACGCGAGTGACTGTTGCAGGGCAGCAATAATGAGGTCAAGAGGGTTTGATGATGATTACATCCTGCCAGAGAAAAGACGTATTGTGGACACGTAATTATTTCTCGGTCCAAAAAATTATTCTCATTAATTAGAAAGACAGAGTGGCGGGGGGGGGGGGGGGGGGTGTAATACGTTGTTTTCATGTGGTCTTGCAGATTAATTGTTTGGTCACGACACTCCGGCTCCAATTAAAATAGCTGCGCTCGCACCGGCTGGCCTCCGATTGGACGGCTTGACGTCACCGCCGGGTTAGATCATTCTGCTGATAAGCCCCTCCCCCCTCCCAGAATAAAGGCGCCATTCTCCGGCGATTAGCAGCATTTGAGGCGCCGTCAATCAGCGGCGTGACGGACAGGAGAAGCTTTTCACTTCATCGTCGCCACTTTGCAGGGGAGTAAAATCAACCGCGTCGTTTTAAAGGCCCCATAATCGTCCACATTCTGCCTTTGTTTGGGTTGATTATCCCAAAAACACTCTGTGAAGACAGAGAAGACAGAGAGTAGCCCTCTGTTTGCAGCATCGGGCTTAAAACTGACGCTTGGTCTGACCTTCCAGGCAAAAACAGGGCGGGGCCAGAGGGCCGGGCCAACACAGACTGACTGTCTGAAAAGAGGGAGGAGCCAAGGCGTGGCTGCGACTGTGCGGTCACCGCCCTTTGTGATGTCACAGTGGGAACTTTCAGCAGCGCAGCAGTAAAATAAGGCAATGAAATAAAGGCCGAGGCGTTTCTCATTCCTGGGAAATATTTCCAGACAGTTTCAGAAAACACACAAATCACCGCAACACACGTCTGGTTTTTCGCGCTTCAAAGAGACACAAAGACCACAATTTAAAAAAATAATGACATGCTGTTGCATAATATGAGACCTTTCATTTGTGCCGGCATGTTGAGTTTTTTTTTTTTGGTTTTTTTTTACAGCGACAAATCCAAATTTGGCGCTGAAGGAAGGCAAAAAATTCCGCACATATTCTCCTCTGCTGGCGTGCGCTGGAGGTCGGATGCTCTCCGTATCTCCCGCCGACCCAGCTGACCCTCGCCACATTCCTCCGATTAATAGTTTAGCCATTCCGCAGCTCAAATGGCCACCTGACTCACGGCTTAGGAATGCACTGCCGCCGGCCAAAGGTCAGAGGGTCGAGGTCCGAGCGCAACACACCTGCAGCGCACGCTTACTGTAAGAGTTGCAACATCAGAGGAGGGACGGAGGGAAAGAGGGAGGGGGATGAGAATCCATGCATGAATCCTCAGAGGAGGAGGAGGGAGAAGAAGAGGAAGAGGAAGAAGAGGAGGAGGAGGAGGAGGAGGAGGAGGAAAATGAAGAAGTTGAGAAGGAGGAGGAAGTGGAAGAGGAGGGGGAGCGGAGTGGGAGAGGAGAATGTGAAGGAGGAAGAGATGGAAGCAGAGGAGGAAGTGGAAGAGGAAGAGGGCAGACTGAGTGAACAGCCATGGTCCAGGTCCTGGCACAGGTGGGGACCTGCAGGAACCAGGAGGCTTCACTGGGAGGAATTTCCTTTATTCTTATTTTGTGGAAGCCGTTGTGGAATGCAGGAGGAGAATGAGGAAGGAAAGGAGGATGAAGAGGAGGAGGAGGAGGAGGGTGGGTGCGTTGGAGGTGCAGCAGGAGGGGGTCGTCCCGTCTTGTCAGGGCAGCCAGCATCTCCGCCACCATGTTTTGTTTCCGTCTTATGTAACACGTCTGGGCAGAATGTAAACAAGCAGCGGACGCCACCATGCAGTGGGTCCGACCAGCGCCGCCTTGTCGGAAGACCTGCACAACGTGTGTATCTGTTGAGCCTCTGCACAACAGAGGTCACACTAAATAAATCACAGTTTTTTCCCCTTTTGGTGTCTTTGCAATTGGAAATGTGAGAAGTTGGATAAAGAGAAAGATGACTTTTTTTTTTTTTTTTTTTACTTTGGCTGGTGGACGACTGCTGTTTAATGTGATTAATGAAATAGAATGTTTCCTGCTTGCTGCAGTCCACTGATGTGGGATTTTTCTACACATACACTATATATATGTATATATTTATATATTTAGGCCTTCTTTAGAAAAACGAACCCAGAATTGAAATTTGGTTTCACTTTTAGCTCATACGAAAGCAGTTCTTTCAATTGAAATGTTTTGAGTTCTTTCAATTGAAATGTTTTGAGTTCTTTCAATTGAAATGTTTTGAGGCGCTCGTTATTCTTGCTTGGATTTCTCGGAGAACTTTTGGCGGGATTTCTTGAATTGAACCGGACCCCACCTCCGCCGTGTCACAGAGCTCAAGGTTTGAGGAGGGAACGTGGAGAGGTGACACCCGAGGGCCACATGTCACACGGGACCCCGAGGATCCTTTGAGCGGAAAGTCGCAGCCCCTTGTCAACGTTTCACGGAGAGGCCAAAGGTCAAAAACAGAAGCCCTGGCAGGACGCGCCGGCGCCACCGTTGCCCCTCCCCCACTGAGCTGTCACCTGCATCTCGTTCATGTTCATGATGGTCCTGGAGGGTCTCTGGGTGCCCAGCCGGTAGCGGATCCCCTCGTCCAGGGTCATCCCGTACAGCTGGCTGTAGTTGGCCGCCGCCCACCTGCGGGAGCAGCAGACACGTTCTCACAAACATCCCATCAAGTGTGTGCGTGCGTTTGTCGCCTGGTGTTTGTTATTCTTGGTTGTCGTAGTTACCCGTAGTTTCCCCGGTTGACGGCGTGGATAAGATCGGACTCCATCAGACAGGCGTTCTGCTCGCACTCCCAGCGCCCCGTGGCCCCGCATGTGCTGCGAGAGGAAGGAACGGAGTAGACGGCAGAGAGATGAAGAGATACGTTTTGGATGTTTGGGTGTTTTTTTAAATGTATTTATTTGTCTTTTTTTTTTTTTTTTTTTTTTTTTCAAGGCTGCTGTTGTGGGAACGAAAGTTCATTTTCCAGATTTTGTTGGGATAAAAATCAAAAAATAGAAAAGCAGCGTCATACCAGCAAAACAATAATAGTAAAAAGAAGTTCAGGGAAAGAACGCTGGCGAGTGGAAATAGAACAAATGAGGACTGAGAACGCAGGGGCAGACTGGGTCAAAGGAAAACCTTGGGCCTTTTAAGGCAGAGGGCCGAGGATCCGTTTTTAGTCAGAGGGCGGAGAAACCAAGTCTGGAGGGAGACGGACAGCGACGAGGGAGGAGGATGCCGGAGATGACCAGCCGGTTTTCCTCCAGGATGTTCAGAAATCTTCCAGGGTGCACGTGAGGTGACTATAAAGGCACAATTCACCCAAAACTGAACGTTCTCCCATTAACTGCCTCTGATTTTGCTGACGGAGGAGGCCTGGGCAACGTCCTCTGGGGTCCGCTGGCAGACATTTGTGCATGTTGTCAAACATGACAAAACAAATACATACTTCTCACGTGTCGGTCAAATAGCGCCATGTCTTCAGCCTAAACTTCCACTGTAGCCTCCTGGAAAGGTAGCTAGCTAGCTCTTGTTCGTAGCGAGCAGGAAGAGGCCAGAGATATTAGCTGCAAACTGTTAGCTAAAAAAAACTGCAACTGTTCTAAGAGAAGCTGCGTCCTGGAGAGCAGCACAGAGGCAAGAATTCTTTCCTTCCTTCGTGGACCTCCTGGGGAGTTCTAGATGTCACCTGAGCCTTCAGTTTAATTTCACGCAGAGTTTTCTAGAACTTTCTCAGTGGACGCTAAACATGTAGCCAGCGCTGTCATGAAGGGCCCTCTCTGGTTCGTCTCGACCCCTGCAGAACCAGGAGGAATGATGCCAGTTCGGCGGTGGGGTTGGGGTGGGTGGGGGGATTGGGGGGGGGGGGGGGCTTCAGGCTAAGCTACGCTAATGGATGTGAATGTTGCTGCGCAAGAACGTGAAGAACAGACTGCCAACCATGACATCCAATTGTGACGCCGGTTTAAGACGGAATTCTGACTCCGGTGCTGTGACTCCACTTGTGTTTTAATGCACACACACATTTATTTAGCCTCCACACACTGAAGCATCCATGAGGGCCATATTTCACATTCCTCGTCATGCTGCTTATCGCTGAAGTCACCGCTCCGAGACTGAACACATACAGAGAGAGAGAGAGAGAGACACACACACACACACACACACACACACACACACACACCTGCGAGTCGGCGTCAGCGGCCGCATTGTCTCGCCGCTGATGTGTGACCAGATACGTTGGGAACAAGAGGTTTGTTTTGCGCCTTTTGGCAACCGGGGAAGCGACACCTTAACAAAGTCTGGCAACAGGCGGCTGGCGGCCGCCCAATCAGAGCCGAGGTGCTGCCAAACGGGAGCGACGGAGGAAGAGACGGCTGTGAACTCGCCAACCCTCGCGTGAGGCGAGCGGAGCGGCGCTGCGCCGCGCTTCACGTCGTTGCGGTCGGGGTTTTTTTTTTTTTTTTATGTTTTGTTTTGTTGTTGCTTTTGTTTGAGCGCCAACAGCTGGACGGCCGCCACAAGTATCGCGGCTCATCTTCACACACACACACGTGCACACACTCACACATAGTAAACCAAGAGCTCGGCGTGCTGCGTCATGTTGTAACTGCAACAAAGGACGTAGCCGCGGCTCCCTCTGATCTCTGCCAGTGTGTCGGCTATCACAGTTTTCCTCTCTGCTTCTCCTCCTGCCACCTCCTCCTGCCACCTCCTGCTGCTGCTGCTGCTGCTGCTGCTGCTGCTGCTGCTGCTGCTGCTGCTTTTCTCCGCACAATGGAACCAAAATGTTCCCATGAATCAGAATTTCACACACAACAGTGAGCAGGAACGAGACACCACAATCCAGGTACAGACAAAACAACATTTTTTCTTTTGTTTTCTCAGACCTCTGCTGTGTTTGTGGCAGGAATGCAGTGAAAAACAAGAAGTACATTATAGAAGCGCAGCATAATACCAAATAATAATGAATTTAAAAAAAAAATCTCCCAGCCACTCAGCATTACAACAGCTGAGGGACGTCCGGGCCAGTTTGCACTGAGTCACAGGAAGAAAGATAAAGCTCTGATTGACTCCAACGCTGATATTTGACAGCCTGACTTCCTGTTTCGCCGGCGTGCAGACGTGGAGGAGGTCAGATAAGAAGAAGACGCTGCCGCGGCCGCTGCCCCTGCTGTGGCGGCGGCGTCGAGGAGGAATCTGTCAGAGCAGGAAGTTCATCTCCTCCTCCCCGCCGCTCCAGGAGACTCCGGCATTTGGGGAGGATGCACGTTTAGGAAATGAACAAGTGGAGGCAACGCGAGGAGGAAGTGGGAGTGCGGCCGGCTCTCCGCACCTCCCGGTGCTCTGCCTCTTAATGAGCTCGTGCTAAAGCGCCCCTTTGGCAACTTGGCCAAAAAAAACACTGGAGGCTATTTTTTACCCAGAAAGCCAACGTTTGCTTCACCTCGCGGTGCCTATCAGCTCCCCATCGTCTGCCAGAAAACCTCCATCAGAAGAAAGCAGCCTGGACGCTCTGACGCTGCTGCTGCTGCTGCTGTCAGACAGACAGACAGACAGACAGACAGACAGACAGGCGGGCAGGCAGGCAGGCAGGCAGGCAGACAGACAGGCAGACAGACAGACAGACAGGCGGGCAGGCAGGCAGGCAGGCAGACAGACAGGCAGACAGACAGGCAGGCAGACAGGCAGACAGACAGACAGACAGGCAGGCGTTCGGGGTGTGGAGGCCAGATGAGGTCAGCAGGGTTTGGCACGTGCACGCGGGGTTTTCTGAGGAAATAGCGCAGGTGTGACAAATCCCCCCCCCCTCCCCTCGCTCCATTGACATGCAAGGCTCCAAACGTCTGCCTTCCTGCTCCAGGACTTTCTGTTTCATCTTGATGAAAGAGTCTCTCCTGGGAGTCGCAGCCAATCACATCTTCTGTCTTTGAAAGGTGTTTTTTTTTTGGGGGGGGGGGTGTTGAGGAGTTGTTTGTGAGACTTTTTGAGTCTGAAATTGGATTTTACTACAAAGAAAATGTGAGTTGATACCCAAGACCTCGTATTCAACCACTTTCATAACTTTATTTTTCATCCCAAACAGCCTGGTGGCCTTAACTATTATTATTACCTGACCGATTCTCCAGAGTTCAACGAAATAGACCCCCTGTTAAAGCCGATGCTCTACACGCTGGATGCAGGGACTTTGTGACATCACAAAGGGCTTGTGTTGCTGCAGGACAGAGATGACTTTTAAATGATGAAGTGAAAGATAGAAGCACCAGCGAGCTGAGTCACTATTTCATATTGTTAGTATTTACAGTTTACATTACATTACAAGTTTTGTACTTAATTTGGCTAAATTGACACAAAATGGAAAGAAAGAAATCAACTTTTTCCATGTCCAGAGATCTTTCTTGACCTTCTTGTCCAAGCCGTGAGACAGGACGGCTGGAGGTCTGGATTTTGTGCCACTAAATTGACGCAAACTAAATGGTCACGGAATCTTTTTCCCGTGCAAACCACAACAATGCTAACAGCATATGTGAGCACATCCGTCTCGCTTTTTCCAGCCACAGCCACAGTGGAACACAGGTGTCACTGACATCACTAACAATCGCTCAGGAAGGGACAGGAAGTGGCCACAATGCAACGACTGAGGAGAATAGAAAAGCTCAATAGTTCCTGCACAAACCCTCAAGGTTGAACCGATCACTTGTGTTTGTTTATTCAACATGTGGTCCGGTCCGGTCCGGTCTTGGCCGTATCACCGTGAGGAACGTGGGGAATGTGGATGAGACGAGGTCGCACCGTGCACGTGACGCAAACGCAGGGAAATCTGTTTGTTTTTTTAACCGGAAGCTTCTCGAAGGGTGGCGAAACAGGAAGGGAGGAGGGCCGACGTACCATAAATTGCAGTTCTCCTTGTACGTCTGTCCAGTGAAGAACTGGTTTCCGTTCCTTTCACAGATTCCTGAACGGAGACAAAAAGTTGGAGAGCAAATTAAAAGACGAGCATCACTCAGCTCCACCTCCACCTGCTCCTCCTCCACTAGCGGCTCGGGTTTGGCGTGTTTGGCTTTGTGTGTGTGTGTGTGTGTGTGTGTGTGGGGAGGAGGGTTGTAAGCAGCTCCGGGTCGCCCGCTAATCCACTGCAGGAATGCGGCTTTAGCTGCTTTCCTGCCGTCCCAGGATTCCCGTGCACATGCGGCGCTGACGCAAGCGGCCTTGCAGCTCATTTGTTGGAAAAACCAGCAAACAAACAAAGAAACGCCCCCAAAAAAGATGAAATTGAATACATAATAAAAATAATAAGGCCAGCATTTGCACAGATTTGGACTGGAATCTGAAGCCTAATAAAGTGGAAGACTGTGAAGGCGCCATCGTCCCCGTGACGGCGAGTACAGTTGAGCGGCTGATTGACTGTTGGGAAGGAAGGGGGAAAAAGCTCCCAGTGAGAATCTCTGATGGAATTCAGGGGCATTGAGGGCCGGTGAGGTTGGTTTATGGTGCGAGGAAGCCGCGTCGAGAGGCCCGCCGCTGATTTACGAGCCTCAGACTCAACAACAGGCGACACTTTCACACGCTTTATCACGGCTCGGCGCCGCACAGCTAACACAAAAAAATGAGGGGTTTTATTTTGGAGGAATTTGTGTGAGAGGGAATCCTGTGAAAAGTCTTCCAGGGTTTTCATGCCAGAGCTGCAGGGAGGGACGGGCGAGGATGGATCGACTAGTGATGCCTGGGCTGCAGCAGCCCCTGCCCGTGTGTGTGTGTGTGTGTGTGTGTGTGTGTGTGTGTGTGTGTGTGTGTGTGTGTGTCCATTGAGTGACCCTCCCCACTCTGCCCCTCCCGTGTCCAGCGCTTGTTATCTTTCTCTTTCTCTCTCTCTCTCTCTCTCTCTCTCCCTCCACATTGCCCACATTCCTTCCCTCGACCTCCGTTCATCCCTCCATCCACCTCAGCACGGCCGCTCTCTCGCTCTCTCTCTCTCTCGCTCTCCCTCTCTCTTTCTTTCTCTCCCCTCCGTCCCAGTTAATAAGAGCTCCGCTGTTTTTCTCTGCTGCTACCGCCGCTCTGTTCTCAGGTGTGGGCCGCCGCCGCCGCCACCGCCAGCTAACCAGCAGCAGGTCCAGGCCTGAGGGGGCGGAGTCACTGGCACACAAAGCTGGACGGGATTATTGGGTAAATCTGACTTTATGGAACAACTGGTGGGACTGGAGAGAAGAAAATAACACCCTGCTGACATTGAGTCGTACGTGTTTTACTCTTTACATGCTGACAGTAGCGCTCTTAAAAGTACAGATATAAAAATCAGGAATCAAGCTAAATTCTACACACTGGACCTTTAATGTGACAACCACACACACACACACACACACACACACACACACACACACACACACACACACTTAAATCTTTTTGTGTCTGGCTCTGCTCTAGGTTTCTTCCTGTAGGAGAGTTCTGAAGGCTTTCAGTTGTTTTTTCTCCTGATTGTGCAAAGTGCTTCCAGACACCTTTGGTTGTGATTTGGTCCTGCACCCTATGAGAGTTTAAAGATCATTTGATTGATTGATATATTTACCGATGAAAGGCCTTTCGATGCCCAGGCAGTGGCCCCAGAAGTCGGGGCAGCAGTCGGAGACGGTGCGGTTGCAGAAGAGGTCGCAGTAGCAGATGGTGTCCAGGTAGGGCACCGTGCACAGGTCGTCCCTGCCGGGGCAGCAGCCGCCCCGCCGCTGGCAGTACGAGCCAAACGGGTCCCTGATGCCGCCCACGTGGAGCGGGCCGGCCAGCTCCCTCTTCGTCCTGCGGGGGGACAGGATTCGGTCGGCGGCGCTCTCCTCGGCCAGCAGGGGCAGCAGCAGCGCCGCCGTCAACAGGAGGAGCTTCATGGTGAATCTGGAGAAGAAGACAGGAAGTGGACAGGAAGTGGACAGGAAGTGGTCGTCAGACGGAGGGGAGGCTCTGGCCTGGCTTTGGCCCCCGGAGAAGCTTCACACTTGACGGGAGGAGAGGTCAAGAGGTCGTGCAAGTGAGCGGTGTAATTGGGGTATGACTGCTGCTGGCAACACAGTGCGCCACTGTGCAGCAGCTCACACACACACACACACACACACACACACACACACACACACACACACACACACACACACTCACACACACCAAGATACGTTTAAACGGAGCTGGTGGAAAAATACACAATCAAAATAGAAACGCACGTGATCGCCGGAGAGCCGCTCGGCTCTGTTTTGTGTTTTTATTTTCCAGCTCGTCTGCAGCAGAAGAAGCCCGACAGGGAAGGACGGCAGGCAGGAGCCGCACACAGCGGGCGCAACTCCTGAGTCCAAGAGATCTGTGCTGATTTGGCGGTGGATTGCGTGTAAATCCGACTCCACGACGTCACGCAACTCAGCATCTATCACGCTGGAGTCTGAGATCAGCGTGTTGTCTGGAGGAAGTGACATCACTTCCTGCTGTCATCTGTCAGAGCTCATCTGCCACACCTCAGGAAACTGTCTGCAGCAACACAACCCCCCATCCACACTCAGTGGAGAGACACCTGGATTTATAATACACTATTAATAACTATTAAACAGATTATTGATACTGCTTTAAACATTTAATGACATTTAATTTTTTTTTTCCATCTGCCCAGCTTTGCAAAAATCAATTTTGAGAATGAAGAATCAGAGGCTTTTTTTCCTTTGGCCTGCTGGTGCTCGGGTCACTGGTGGGCTGAGTGTGTGTGTGTGTGTGTGTGTGTGTGTGTGTGTGAGCAGACAAAGACGAGGGCTTGGCCCGCTGCTTACATAAATAGCATCATTAATTACCCAATCAGATCTCGCAGCACAATGGACACTCTGCACATAAAGCCAGGGGCCTCCGGAAGAGATGTGTGCTGCGCTGTTTTCTGCATGACTGTGCCTTTAGTGGGAACGCTCGCACGCACACACACACACACGCACACACACACACACGCACACACACACGCACACACGCACGTGCACACGCATAAGCATATGGTGGCAGGGGCACGAGCAGGTCTCCTTCTTCCTTCCACTGAAGTGGAAACAGCAGCCGAACCGGGGAGCCGCCGGTCAACTGACTGCATCCCGCAGGTTCGTAATTGGTGACGGTTCTCGTTTTCCTTATGCTCAAACTAAATTTAAGACTTGAGAGAAACATCGTCATTTAGATCATTTGGAATTAAATATAGTCGAGCGAACACAAGATGAGATGAGGCGTCCAAAAAAAAAAAACGTGCAAGCACTTTAAAAACAAATCTCCTTGCAGTCTTGAAGTTAAACGACACAAAAGAGCATCACCAGAGCTGCCATATGTCACTGCAGTGCTGCAGACAGCTGCACACACACACACACACACACACACACACGCACTTGCAGCAGAGCAGATGTATGTGCAATATCTCACTTTCTCGTTTCAACTTAATTCCAAAAATAAAGCTGCATTTTTTTTTAATTATTATTATTATTATTTCTGGGTGCAGAAAGTGTTTCAGAGACTCACTGGGCTGCGGCTGAGGAGTCAAATGTGGCCTTGAAAAATGTTGCTTTCTTTTGATTAAAAAAAAACAAAAAACAAAAAGAAAGACCCTTAGTAAAAAAAAAATGTTTTTGAGCAGCTTCAAACACAGCGGACGGTGGAATTTTAAATGGTTACAACATGTCTAATAACTGATGGAGACCAAGTGACTCGTCCTTGGATGGCGGCTGAAGCTGCTGAACTTTGGTTCCATGCACAGCAAAACAACGAAGATAATTCAGATAATTCATTCTGAATTAAACAACAAAAAAAAACTCCCCTGCGTCACACAGCCTTGAGCAGTCACACGTCTGAGGGGAGTGGGGGGGGGGGGGGCAGAAAGAGCCCAAAGAGAACAATCTGGAAATCTTACAGGTGTGTGAGGAGGCAGCCGCTATCTGATGGGAGAGCCGCCTCGCTTCCCTGCGAGCCGCGGCCGAACCCGATAACCTCGCCGCACTTTGACTCCCATCACAGACACCGCCGCTCGAACCCGCAACCCTCTGGCTGAGGGTCCGGTCGCCCCGGTGGGAGAATGTGCAGAAGTTACTGAGCGATCTCCAGGGTGAGAGAGAGAGAGAGAGAGAGAGAGAGAGAGAGAGAGAGAGAGG
Source organism: Nelusetta ayraudi (assembly GCF_046127955.1). Taxonomy (NCBI): domain Eukaryota; kingdom Metazoa; phylum Chordata; class Actinopteri; order Tetraodontiformes; family Monacanthidae; genus Nelusetta; species Nelusetta ayraudi. Next base: position 133,934 of record NW_027466268.1, read on the forward strand.
GAGAGAGCAGGGAGCAGGGCGAGGGAGCGGCGACGCTCTGCCTGCACCTGCCAGCCGGTGGAATGAAGAGGGGGGGGGAGGAGGAGGAGGAGGAGGAGGAGGAAAGAAAGGAAAAGAAAAGAAAAGCGGTTTTACCTCAAGCGGTGCGGAGAGAAATCCTGGAGCTGCTTTCTTGCTTTTTCTGTCTTTCTTTCTTTCTTGTTGTAATCCGACAGGAAAGGGCCGAGTGGCGCCGGTGCTCCGGACAGGAAGTGGAGAAAGCTGCTCCTCACTCTGTCCCCCCCGTCAGCCTCTCACCCCTTTATAGCAGGCCTGACCCTGACCACTCCCCCCCAGCGCACTCCTCCAGCCCCCTCCCTCCCTCCCTGGCTCTCTCTCTCTCTCTCGCTCGCTCTCTCTCTCACACACACACACACACACACACACACACACACACACACACACTCTGCTCTCCTTGTAACTGCTCAAGGTTTGCAGTCACTTCTCGCCTTCTTTCTCTCACCCACATCAGGAGCTTTTCTCCCTCTCTCTCTTTCCCTCTGCAATCTGTTGCACTCTCTCTCTCTCTCTCTCTCTCTCCCTCTCTCTCTGTCTCCCTGCAGGGGTCAAATGTGCTCGTCCTTCTTGCGCACGGCGCCTGCAGTCACACCATCTAGTGGTCAGAAGGTCCCTCCAGGCAGGAGAAGACCTCCCAGCCACTGCTCTCCTTGGGGTCTCAGCAGGTGTTTTAGGGAGGGAGGGTCTCTCTCTCTCTCTCTCTCTCTCTCTCTCTCTCTCTGTCAGTGACGGGGGGTCACTCACTGACTTGGTCAAAGGGTATTACATCCCTTTGTGACATCATAATGCTAATGGAAAAGGTTTGCTGTTCACAGAAACGGTCTAGAGTTAATAAAACCAGCCAGTCCAGCATCGTGGACTAATGACTGGAAATCTTCATATAAAAAACAATTTTAGGATAAACAATCAGCTGCACCCACACAAGCACTGCGTTGTTGTTTTTCTTTGTTTCTTTTGTCCTGAAGAGGCATGCGGGGGGGGCTCTCCTGGTGGTCCCGACAACACACAGCTGCCTGGGAGACCCCCATGCACGTGGCAGCCGATCAATAAGGTGCGGAATGAAGCAGCAGCAGGTGGAGGCGTCCCTCCCAGGAACCTCCAGGACAGCAGGGGGCCACCACCCCAGAGGCAGGAACTAATCAGACATTGATTTAGGGACACAGCACTGAGGTCCCATTTCCCAGACAGCCATGAAGCAGCCTCACACCAGAAGATTTAGCCCTGTGTTTACAGCCTGTGTTTAGGTCTGCAGGGGAACGAAAACAAGGTGGGCTCAGAGGGGGCGGATGGGAGCCAACAACAACAACAACGGACCTGCGGGAGGTATCAGAGCCCCTTATGACGTCACAAAGGTCTGGCTTTCAAAAATGACCATTTTTAGAGCCTAATTATATGGAAAGTGGAAAACGCAGAAGAAAGGAAGGTAGAACTTTTTTCATATTGTTAAAAAAAAAAAAAAAAAAACCTCGGTAAATAAATGAACTGTAAACTATTAAAGGTGATCGTGACAGATTGGTGCTCGTCCTCCAGTTGAATTATTTACTTAAGACAGCTTTGAGCAGCCGAGGCAGCAGCCGAAGGATCTGTCGAGCGACGGGGGTGGGGGGGCGTGGGGGGGGGGGGGCAATGAAGAAAAGCCTCAGACGTCTTCTTCCATCAGCGACGGGAGCCCAGATGAAACGCTGCTGCATACCTGCGTCGGCTCTGCCGCACAACACTGTAATTATGGTTTTATCACTTCTTACACAAGCCCCACCGGCTCCGGGCCGTGTTTACGGTGCCTCGTCCTTAATGCCGGGTTTGGCCTGTTTACTTTCTAGCGAGCGGAGAGACTCATCGCCGTGTTGCTCACATGAAGGGAATGCAGGGAGTCAGGCGAGTCACGTGAGAGACTCAATGCCACTGACGGTATCATCCGCAGGGGTCGAAGTGCAAGTGCATGAGCGCAGGACAGCCCCCCCCCCGCCTTGACGGGCCCCGGCTTGGGAGGAGGAAGCGCTGGTGATTCACTTCCAGTCGGTTCCGGGTGAATCATTAAGCGGCACGAGGAGGCGTTTCACAAGAAGTGGAGGCGGGCGTGTCGTAAGACCCGCGTGAAGGGTGTCAGTGAGTGGGTTGGGGGTCGGTGGGGGTGAGGAGGCCTCGCTAGCCTAACAGTGACGCCACTTCCCCCTTCTGCTGCTGCCCTGATGCAAACTTCCCCGAAGTGCGGAGGTGGAGGACTCGCTAACGCTAACAATAGAGCCTTCAGACGACCCCGCGGTGAGCGCCCCCTACGGAGGGACCGACACACTCACATGCAAACAATAAGGCGTTTGTGCGCCGCCAGATGTTGTGCAGGCCTCTGTGGAACTGGGAGGGGTTGTGGGGTGAGAAAAATGATGGGACAAATAATAAAAAAAAACGTCGCATGAAGAGACGCACAGCATCGTCCCCCTGCGGTGAGCCGCCCTCCCATCCCATGATGCACCGCGGGAATGCCGGGAATCCCTGCCGGCTGAGCCGCGGAGGCAGGGCGGGGCTCTGCCTCACCTGAGGCACCCCCCACTTCTCTCCCCCCTCCCCCGTTGAGGAGGAGCGGTCCCGTCCACATCAACCCATCATCAGCGTCTCCAGATCCAAGACAGCAGGCTGAAGGCTCCACCGGCTGCACTGTCCTGCAGCACGCAGGAGCTTTTCTGCAAGTGTTCTTGCCAGGTTTGAGGAGAGGAGAACCACCGAGAATCAACAACCACCCACACGAGCTTCTGATGAGAAGCACAGAAATCTGGAGAAGTGTCATAAAGTCCCTGAGCTGTTTGTTCCGTTTTGCTGCTGATTTACAACCAAAGCAGCTCTGAGAGCAGCAGCTTCCAGAGAAAAAAAGCTGACCAGGGCCCTTTTTCTTTTTTTTTTAAGCGCTGTTTTTCCACATCAACGAGAAGCATTTCCACTGTACTGTTACAAGATGGTAAAAAGTTAAAAAAAAAGTTAAAAAAAATAATTTAAAAAAATGGACGCATCACCACCGGTTTACAGGAATTAAAACGGGCAGTAAAGGTCATTGTGTCTGTCTGACACCTCAATGCCCCCCCCCCCCCCACACACACACACACACACACACACACACACACACACTCCTCACCCGCCCTCCCACACGTCTGCCTGTCACGTCCCATCCGTATTGATTTTGAAACCGCCGACTTGCAGGCTGATTAATGCTGACTGAGAGGAGGAGGAGGCGGAACTGTTTAGTCAGATGGGGAAATGAGTGAATCAACCCCCCCCCCCAAAAAAAAAATAAAAAATTTTTAAATTGAAGATTAAAGTTAACGGCGATTAAAGTTTTGGCTTATTCAAGCAATTTTATTACAATTGAATATGAAGAAGAAAAAGGTGGAGGAGCGGATTCAATTTTTTTTTTTCCTTCCATCAAAATACTGGCACAATCTTTAAATTTACACACTGTACTTGGCTGGAAGCCGTGAGGCTCAGTCAGTCAGTCAGTGTGTAAAGTGATTCAGATCACTGTTGCTCTGCTGCCAGTTGAGTAAACATCTGCGCTGCCTGAGGCGCCTGCCTGGAGGTGTCTCTCCTTGTCTGAGGATCTGACTGAACTCCCGGCCGGATGACTTCCAGCTCCGGCCTGTCGCAGCACGTTTGCTTGCATCTTGCATGTGTGTGTGTGTGTGTGTGTGTGTGTGTGTGTGTGTGTGTGTGTGTGTGTGTGTGTGTGTGTGTGTTTGCAGCTCGGTTGATGGAAACGCCTTTGATTGTTTGCGCCAGCCGATCAACAAAAACCCGACTGACGTCGTCCTTCTCGCTGGGAACAAAGAGAGCAGGCATCAGGTGGCCACTCTGACGGCGTCCCCGTGGGAACTGACCCAGGCAGCCACGGGGGGTCCCGGTACCCTCACTCAATATCCTCACGCCGTCCCTCCAGTCATCCATCCAATGATCTATCGACCAAATCCCCCCCCCCCCACACACACACACCACTCATGGAGGCCCCAACATCTAACAACAGCCGGGCGCCGCCTTCGCTGCGACATCAAAGAAAGAAGATAAAAACATGACATTGCAAATTAGCCTCAAACTGTTTCCAACATACAGGAGGATACAAAAAAAGTGCAAATGCATTTGGGAATTTGCAGACTAATGTCTGAGAAATACAGGTAATTGCACAAACTGTGAAAATAAATCACTTTTGCATGAGATTTCATCTCGTCCAGTCAGCCTCCTCCCGGTTGCGACAAAGCATTAAGCGATAGCGACTTAGCGATAGCATCTCGGCTAAGAGCATCGAGGTTGGTATGGAGATGACAGACAGACGCCTCATCCAATCAAGTTTGTAAAAGGTCTCCAAGATGAATTGAATGATGCAGACTTTGAATCGCATGAAGCTCCCCGGAGCGAGAAGGTGGATTAATTGTGCGTTCACACGTACAACAGCGTGACTCTGGCAACCGTTTGGAGCAGGAAGACTTCTTCCGACTCTGCGGGTGCGACATCGATCCGTGAAAATCTCTGGAAAACTGCCAACGAATCAGAGCCCGCTGTGATGTTGAAGCAAATGAAAAGGAAAGAAAAAGTGTCAGCTCTAAAACACAGAAACGCAGCTCCGCCGAGGGACAACCAAGCCACAGCGGAGCCTCGCAGGGTTCCCCACCGGCACAAATGGACTCTTGTTTAATTTGGGCCGGCGCTGAGGTCTCAGTGGGCGGCGGCATCGGCATCGGCGCCGCTCCTCACCTCGCCTGCGTCTATCGCCTGCTTTTCCTGTTTGCTGGTTACACAAGCGGCCTGCCGGGACGCCGGACTGGGGAAACATCTCCTCACTGGTAGGTGGAAATATTTGTTGCTTGTCCGGGACGACAACAGGCAGTAGCTGCACAATCACTTCTTCTCTCCGCCCCTACCATCATCTTTTATTTTTTGACTCGCAGCTCACAGTTCATGTTTGGGTCCAAACTGGGAGTGTCGAGCGTTTCAAAGGCTGCAGGAAGAGGACCTGATTGCCTTGCAGGAGAACACAACAGGAAGTTGGCGGCCCCGGCCCGACGCGGCTGTGCGCTCTATAATATTGTCTTTGTCAGGGACGACCACGGCGCTGGCACGCGCTCCAGATTCCGCAGCGCCTGTGGAACATCCAGCCTCATGTCCCGCAGGCGGAAACGTGAAATGTCAGCGTGGCAGATGAGCGAGTGAGTGTCGCAGTCCTCTGCTGAGAATGTCACCGAGTCGCTGATGCTGCGGCCCTGCAGGACGCCAGCGGAAAAAGTTGCTAACGAAGCTTCAGGCGGAGGCGGTCAGCAGCCTCAGAGCCAGTCATCACTGATCGGACCTCTGACTCTTCCCTCCGGCTACTTCCTCTTCATCACAACCCTTATGGTGCTGACATCTATCTATCTATCCATCTATCCATCTACCTATCTATCTATCTATCCATCCATCTACCTATCTATCTATCTATCTATCCATCTTTCTATCTTTCCATCTATCCATCCATCTATCTTTCCATCTATCCATCCATCTATCTATCTATCCATCTACCTACCTATCTATCTATCCATCTATCTATCTATCTATCCATCTTTCTATCTTTCCATCTATCCATCCATCTATCTATCCATCAATCTATCTATCTATCTACCTATCTATCTATCCATCTATCATCTATCATCTATCGATCCATCTATCTATCTATGTACCTGTCTATCTGTCTATCCATCTATCTATCTATCTATCCATCCATCCATCCATCCATCCATCTCAGATTGGATATTTTGCTACAGTTTTCAGCCTCCAGTTGGAAGTTAAATCCCTAAGATCACTTCACACTCTTGCAAATATATAATTTTTAAATAAAAACCTATAAATGGAAAAACTAAATATCTAGCATCAGGCTGCAGCTCTCGCTCGTCCCACAGTATTGTCAATTTGGAAAATTGTTTCAAAACAAAGCCCAATTTAAAGTGCAGTAGAAAAAGACACCACTCCATTCTCTCTCTTTATTTCTGTTCCCCTGAAGCCCTTCATGTTTTGTTTTGTTTTGACTCTGATGCAGCTTTATTTGTTAAAATTATGGGTTAATCTCCTGAGGACTGACAAAACACTGATCAATCTCGCTACGCACCACATTTTTATGGCGATATAAAGTTGCTTACGAGCCAACGGCGTTAGTCACTGTACTTCCAGACTGCACATCAGCAGCAGCGCCGCTGGCAACAGTCTCACTCCAACAGCCTTTATTGCAAAATCTTTACAAAGCCGCACACAAGACGCCGAAAAGATTCCTTCCACAGACTGCTGTTGCAGCGACTCCGCGTTAACGGCTCTGACCTTTGACCCCATAAGAGCTGAGCGCTCTCATGGCTCCACAGCGGCCCTGTGACACCAATCAGCACAGCAGTCCACCGGTCCAAACGTCGCCCTCTGCTGTCCACCGATGCTGCTGACGATGTCATCGCCAGGAGGGAGCAGTGGCAGCGGCGGCGAGGCTCCTCCCAGGGCTCCGCCCACTTCCTCTCCTGCTCCGTCTCCTCCCCGGCGTGTCCCTGCACGGCCGCTCCAGGATTCCCAGGATGTCTCAGATTCTCTATCATGCGTCTGCTGGGAGGGAGACACAACAAGGTGCACCTGATGTATTTGAAGTTCCCACCCAGACTTTGTTATCTGGCGGCCGCACTCGCCTAAACACCCACTACGGCGCGATAAAGGGGCTCAAGGTGAGGTTCGGGACCCTCAGTGACATCCTGCAATGAAGGGGAGGCATCCTGAGATGCTTAAAAAGGGAATTTGGAAAAGAATCTGTTACTCTTGGCTTTGAGCTAAACATCTTTGTGGCATGGAAGCGCTGCAGTTTCACTAAAGATAAAGATGTATTTTGTAAGGATGTTGGTGCAAATAACCTCCTTTTGCAACCCCAGTTTGGAGGTACTAAGGATTCCGAGATTGATCTTTTTTCAGCTCTCTGCTGATCTCTCTGCACAGCAGTGAATGAAGATGTTTCGGGCAGAGGGGCCGGAGCAGCAGCAGATGGATGGAGAGGTTTGGTGAGCTGCCTCAGAAGAGGAAAAAATATATTATGGGATATGTAGAAAACGTGCTTTCACGTGAACTGAAAATGAACAAATATCTGTCCCATGGTGTTTAGCTCTTTATTGAAATTAAATGTAAAAATTAAATGTTTAATTAGAATTAAAACAGAGAGAATGGATTAAACACAGCTACTTTATGACAAACTTACTATTAACATATTATCTTCAAGTTCGACGGGCCGGATTTAAAAGCTCAATGGGCCACATTTGGCCCCTGGGGCCATAGTTTGCCCACCCCTGGTCGAGGACAATCACCAGACTCCCACCGGGACTCACAGCCGTCACTGTGCGACTCCAATAAAAAGATCTCAGTGACAAAAACCGCTGGCTGTGCACATGACATCATGTGTTTGAACAGGCCGATACGTTTATCATCTACATGTGCCGCCAGAACTCAGTGTTCTCACTTCTGGCTTCTCTTTGCAACCGAGGAGAAAGCGCTGTCTGTCATTTATAAAGAAAAGAAAAGGAAACAACATTGAATGACTGCAGGTCGACTGCAGCTGGTGTGGACGGCCTGCTTTCAAAGGCTCCACCTGGAGCCTCCTCATCGTCCGGGGGACACAACGCATCGTGCACTTGAGACAAGAAGGGGCGGAGACCCAGACGAAAGGTCACGACCTCCTCCTGCTCCCCACTTGGGTCTCATTTGGACGTGGATTTCCAGATGCGGCCGTGCGACCAGCCCCCCCACCCCCCTCTCTCTCTCCCCTGACAGGTCGGCAATCAGGTGAAATTACCCACATTACACAGCAATCAGTGAGAAAATGACAATAAAAGTCGTGTTTAGGGGTGAGCTCACGCTTCCTGCTCGCTCTCTTAGCTCCAGCTCTTCCACGCCGAGTCAAAACATTCATTCCGTAAGATTTTCTCACAACAAAGTCTGCAGCAGCAGCTGGCCTGGACGGCGTGGCACATCCTCCGACTCGGGACCGGCCAACAGTTCACAACTGAAAGTATCCTACACATTTACTTTGCGAAACGCTGCAGTTTTCCATCTCCATTTGCATCTATTTGGTGGTCGTTTCCTAAGAAAATGGTGTTTGCCAGAAACCCCCGATGAAAAGGGCTGAGACACACAAAGGTAAGGTGACAATTTTCCATAAATTTCCCATATTTTTGGCCAGTGGGCGGCAAGAAACTTGCTTCCAACCTCCGTTGAGAGCAGAAATCAACACTTTCCAAACGGCGGAACCAGTTTCATTGGTAGATTCTGTGGGGAAAATTGCAATTTTACACCTCAGTCTGCGATCAGTGAGAGCAGACAGCAGCCGTTCCCTGGTGGACATGAGGGTCAGCGCGTCTCCTGGGAAAAAGTGGGAACTTGGGCTGAATGGAAGATCTGCATCCATCTGGAGGAGTTACATTAAACATGCAGCAGCTCAGAATTTTTACACCGTCAGACACCAACAGGTGTGACATCATAAAGGGAGCATCTCCAGTTTACACGCCCCTGACTTGACGCTCAGCTGCAAATTTTACAAGGGAACATTTTGGCGTCCGGGCACAATGTGGCCTGAAGCGACTGAGGTGGGTGGAAAAAAAAACACACTCACAATAACGGAGCGATGCATCTGTGCATAACCTCAGGGCTTCACAATAATAATGGGAGCACAAGAATGTTGCAACTCCAGGACGGCTTGTACAGTATGTATTACTGCCCACATCTGGACAAAATGTCCTGAATACTTCAGTTGAGGACTAAGTCAAAGAAAAAAAAAAAAAAAAAACACTTTCACGCTACAAAGTGAAGCTTGTTGAAAATATTTCCTTTTTTGAAAACAGTGGACGCACCTGAGCAATAAATACACAAAAATCTGACGGGGTGTGTGTGTGTGGGGGGGTGGGGGGTGGGGGTGCAGCAAGAGGAGGGCTTTCCTAAAGCTCGTCAAGGCTGCCCTCTAGTGGCCACCAATAGAAAGCCTGAACTGAGTTCATTTGATCTGGATGGAAAAACCTTTTTACCAAAATCAAAGAACGATTCCACACCTGTGGTCCCCATAATTGACAGTTTTATCACCTTCACATCAGAAATATTATTAGAAATGCAACATTTCCGACGCTACAAGGTTTATTGCTGCGTCCGGTGTCATGGAAACAGGTCAACAAACCCCCGAAGATCCTCTGAGCAACGGACTCAAGATGACCAACACAGTTTCAGTTCGGTGACCGCGCGTACCAGCCTCTTATTGGCTAAGAGTGAATTTGCCCGCCGCTGATTGGAAGGTTGACACGTGCCGGCGGGGGAGAGGAGTGGAACATCTTCACGCTTCATGCGATCAAGCAACAGTTACTCTGAATGCGCGCGCACTTCTGCAGTTAAGGTAAAAATCCAAGCGTCACTCGCTGTCAGTCATTTTCTGTATTTGATGACAGAATTTGAATTGCATTGAAAGCCTGAGCAGGTAATAATAGTATGAAGACAAAAGAAAATGCTTTTTTTTTTTTGTTTTTTCTTATATTTTTTAGAAATCCCCAAAATGGAGGAAAAGCTTTGATGTAGGATCAAAGTCTTGCAAAAAGTTATGTTTTTACTATGCACGAGGTGTTTCGAGTCTTCCAGTCCATATGTCCACCAATTCATCTCACAACAGCCACAACTGGCAGCTGCTCTGCGGCTGATGATGTTAAAATTGTCGACGCTGGTCTGATCCAGCCAGCTGTGTCTGCAGGGTTCTTGCTCGGCGACGTTACCGCAACGATCCTAATACAGGCGCATTTGCAAGGCGCCGCTCGCACAGCTGACCGAGCGCGTTTCAGACCGAGGCTGAAGTTTCGGGAGGACATGGCGACCAGCGACTGCGAGCTGGAGCAGAACTTTGCTTTCAACCTGCTGCCGTCGAAGAGAGCCTCGTTCCTCTCGGACAGAACCACGCTGACGCTGCTGATGAAATGGTACCGTGAGTGCTTTCATACCTCTGAGCGCGGAGCGTCGCTCAGCTGGCGGCGTGGCGGCTCATCCTCAGTGTGTGTGTGTGTGTGTGTGTGTGTGTGTGTGTGTGTGTGTGTGTGTGTGTGTGTGTGCATACAGGTCCATGCTGGGCAGGATCTCGGTCCAGTCGTACAGCTTCGACCGGAACTTCCGCCCGTACAACAGCGACAGGTTCGCGCAGGTGAGATTAATCAGTCGCCTGTGAACGCACCAATCAGTGAAGAGGGCGGAGTGTCGACGCCTTGATGAGCGTGCAAAAGAAAAGAAAAGAAAAGAAAAGAAGAAGAAGAAGAAGAAGAAGAAGAAGAAGAAGAAGAAGAAGAAACCCTAAGACGCCGTGAATGAAAACACAGTGTTTCAATCTCAATTAAATGAGCTCGAGGTTACGTTGTAACGTAGTCGCATCTTCCAAACCAATCAGAATCTGGCCGGACCACCCTGGGACACGAGCGTTTTTTTAATGGAGTAGTGAGCTTTGTGCTGCCACCTGCTGGCTTCGCTGGCCTCAGAAGAATCTGATGAGCTGCTTTTGAATGTGGTTAGAGAAAACAACAACAACAACAACAACAACACAACATGCCCCAACTGGTCAAATCAGATGAGCGCCCTCTGCAGTCTGGATCTGCTCTAGGTTTCTGCCCACAGGGAACTGTCGCACCTTGCTGCTCTGGGAGCCCACCTGGTTCTCTTCTCTCGTTGTACAAAGCACTTTGAGACAGTTGATTGATTGATTGATTGATTGATTGATTGATTGATTGATTGATTATAGACGTCTCCTCTGTGACCTGCAGTGCTTCTTCCGGGACCCCGTCGTGCTCTCCTCTCTGGCCGGAATGTCGAAGCTCTCCAGCTCGGCTCCTCTCGGTAAGCCCCGCCCCTCCCTCTGACATCCTTTCGTCGCTGACGGCAGCAAATTGATCTCCTCTGCCGGACAATATTGGCAGAATGCTTTTTGACTTCTCTGTCTGTCTGTCTGTCTGTGTGTCTGTCTGCAGACCAGCCGGCGGTGTGGGTCGACGCCCAGCCGGTGCCGTGCACCGCAGTCTCCATGGAGCTCTTCGACCCCCTCTACTCCTGCGGCATCGTGAGGCCCTCTGGTCACATGGTCAAGTGCTTTCACGACGTCTACCCAGACTACGATGAACTCAGACAGGTCAGCGTAGCCTCCTAGACCCCTAGTGGTCCGTGGTGTAATTGCACGTATGCCGTTTCTAGAACTAGGATTATTTTTATTCAAATGGCTGGTCAAAAGTATGCAGGGGGGTCCAGGACCCCAGGAAGATTGACAACCACTGCTCAAATTAAACCCACCACGCTGCCGCCTCCAAGTCTTCTCGTAGCTCCGCCTTTCTCTCACTAGAGACTGCTGATTGGCCAGGTTGCGTTCTGACCGGCTAGCTGGTCCAGGTGTCTCTGTGAGATCCCAGACCTGATAACTGCCCATCCCGGGTTCTTCCCGCATCGTTCCAGATGTTGCAGGAGGAGGAGTCGGAGAATTACTACGCAGTGGGGAGGGCGGAGCGGGAGGAGTTTCTGTTCCGCCTCTTCAAACACCTGTGTCTGGGCGGAGAGCTCTGCCAGTACGAGGACACAGTGGAGCCCTACATCAGCACCACCAGGCGCATCTACAAAGACCTGATCAGGTGGGAGGAAGCGAAACACGACTCACAAACAAACGATTCAGTCGGATCCATCATGACTTCGCACTCACATTGGGTTTTGTTTGTTTGTTTGTTTTGCTGTTCAGCGTCCAGAAAGACCCGGAGACCAAGAAGATCAGCGTGGTCTCCACCGTCCTCAAGGTCTCCGCCCGTGTAAGTGAGAGGCAGGGTGTGTCTCAGCGACAGCCAGCGAACCTCCTCACACCTCCTCTGTTGCCGTGCAGGACGAGTCAGGCCGCTGCTTCCCAGGGAGGCCGGAGGAGGAGCAGACCTTCGCCTATCTGGTCATCGACCCGCACAAACGACACGTGACCCTGTTCAGCCACGTCCACGGCGTCGGAGACCTGGAGGTGTGACTGTGGAGTCGGGATCTCGCTTCGCCAGACGTCTGCATTCTATCTTCTTTTTTTTCCTGGTCAATACTAAGAATACACAATACGGCGCTGCAGTTGTACAAACTGATTAAATTTGTCAACAAATATATTTTTAAAGAATCTTTAAACCGATTTTTTGTGACTTCTTTCTTGCCGTATTATAAACCAAACTTCAGTCAACTGTGGAATCTAATCAATTCTGTCACTTTTAAAGGTTGCAAATGTTGCAAAATTCAAATGACTTATTTACCAAGAGCTTGTCAACCAAGTTTCCAGACATGAGAAAAATCTCTCGCCTGTTGCTGGCCATGATGTCACTCACCGCACCGCCGCCTCTTCCCTGGATAGTGGCATCAGCCCAGCCATGCCCTCTATGATCACTTTGTTTTTCTGTCCATTTTCAATGACCTGGATGGTCCGACAAGGCATCAGTTGAAGCAACAGCCTGTAAACAGTGGGTTATTAAATGCACTGTTAAGAGTTTGTTGTTAGAGAATTTCGGGTCTGGGATGAAAAAAAAAACAAAAAACACCTGAAGATGAAGTTCTACCTCGACTCTGCACCCTTTCTGTCGTAAGACAAAATAATAATTATAATTATTCACAATGATTAGACAAACAGACCAGTGTACAGTCCAAAGAGCTTTATTGAAACAAATAAATTAATAAGTTAGTCAAGTGAGCTAATTTTAATCCTCAGCAGACAGACAAGACTGTTTCTGGCATCTCTTTGTTACAAAGTTCATATACGGATGTGCGATTAGATTAGGAAAACAAAAACCAGCGCCATTTTTCTATTTTTACTCTCTTTTTTTCTTTCACGTCGACCTGTTTAGTACGTCAGTCCCAAGCGGAAGACTTTGTAGGCTTTAGAGTTTTCATCTTCGTTTGTTTTCTCTCTCTTTATTGCTTTGATCGGTGGGTGTTTTCGTTGCGCTTTGCGGACGAGCGATCCGATTGATTCTTTTCCAAGTAGAGCCGTTAAAGGGCGAACGCGCTGGAATGTCAAATGGCAACAAGTCGGTGAGTGACGGACGTTCAGACGACATGCAGATTGAGTCATGCATAGCTTTCAGTCGATTTTAAGACGACCACGTAACGTTTCTCATTCTCAGGGTAATTACTCTTTTTTTTCCCTAGACAAGCCCCCTCTAGTGGCCTTTAGAGGTAGTTGAGTGGAAGCCGTATTTCTCTACGCGACATGCTAATGAACAAGGACACATGCCGGCTGGGTTTGTTTTTTGTTTTTTTTAAATGCCCATGCCTCCAGCCTTTCACGGCGAGAGCGAGTGTGAGAGGAAAGTCCTTGTTGGATCGCAAAAAAAACCACGTAGACAATTCCGGAAGAAACCCGAAAAGGTTGCAGAACCCTGACGCCTGAAACTTTACACACTGCAGTGGTCGGATTTGATGGCATTTCTCGAGTGGGCTAAAAACATTGGCTATTTAAAAAGATGTACGGAGTCCTCCTGACATCACTTATTGGTTCTGTAAATCCCCGTTCCGAAGCCCAGATGTCGGTTTGACGGATCTCGAGCTTCCAGTCCGTTTCGAAACCTGGAAGAGTCCACATTTGGATGTGTGGGCGGTGCCAGGAGGTGAGCAGTGATTGGAGGGCGAGTGCAGCGTTTGCTCCAACACCCACTCACCTGCCGGTAAGCCGACACCGCTTGGATATGGAAGTTCTGCCACGGCCACAACTTCATGGCCATTTTTACTCATAGTTGGACCAAATTACTGCTGATTTAGACCAACAATTCTATTTCAACCAATTCATAATGATGTTTCTCTATCGACAGCCCATCATTTTTGTCGTTTTTTTTGCAACAAACTTGGGTCTCTGTTGGCAAAGCCAAACAAGTTTTAGCCGTTTTTTGTTACTCCCGCAATTTCCTGCCTTTTCCAAACCCGGAGGCTCCGTCCATCTCTTTGTACAGCCGCTGAGTGAAAAGAGCGGCCTCTTGTGGTGCACCATTGAAGTGAAGGCACAGTACCGTCTTGCCATCTTAAGGTTTCTCTCTTGTTTTTGGAAACACCGGCGCCGGCATCAACAACGACATGCAACACGGCGACCTCATCTACGTCTCTCCTAACGAGGCTAAACTAAACATTCCAGGGGGACTAAGACGCGTTTATTCTAGAAAATGGTTCTACTAACAGAAGCACCTCTGCAGTGATGCATTAGCACTAAAGCTACATGTCTCTACCAATGGATGCGAGTCTCCTGTGAACGTGAGGAGCTTTGGAGAGACAGAGAGTGATTAAGTACATTCTTGGAATCTTGGCTTGTGATGTGGGGAGGAAAGGAAGGAAGGAAGGAAGGAAGGAAGGAAGGAAGGAGGAAAGGTGGAGCACCTGAGACTTTTGCCTGAACCAGAACAAATACAGGAAGCACTTGGAAGGGATAAAACTAACGTGTGTGTTTTGTGTGTGTGCGAGCCAAATACAGAAACACACCATCTGTTGGCACGACAAATTCGAGTCCGAGGTGAAGACGAACCTGATTGGCTTTTGTGGAGTCGCATCGTACATGATTTTTAAAAAAAATGCTACATTTACATTTCATTTTAAAAGATTATATCTCGCTTGAATTAAATATATTAAGTTAAATTCTACATTTAGTTAAATCATTTAAAAAAACAACACAAATTTCTGACTTTTCAGTTTCACAAAAATTGAGTGCATCAACATAATTACAGTAAAGATTTTTTTTTACTTCAAAATAAAAAAAGACAGTCATCGAGTGCCTGTGTATTTAAGTCAAGGCATTACTTTCAGTGTGTGTGTGTGTGTGTGTGTGTGTGTGTGCGTTCATGTCTGCACTCTCCAGTTTTGTCCACATGCGCATTTCCTGTGCGTCAATCGCGTCCAATGAAGAAAAGAACAAGTAGTGGAAGACGACAGTGGAGGCGCGATCAGGAGTGAAGCGGCCAATCAGCTCGCTGCCTCCTGTGGGAAGATCAGACGACGTGTGGGTTTCCAAACTGGCAAAAAAAAGAATTCAATTCTCAGCTGCCCAAGAACATTTTATTGGCTGACTGGTCTGCAGCGGGTCGAGAGTGATGACGACGGGTTCAGGAGGTCGAACCGGATCAGCGACATAACCGATCAGATATGCTCCTATTGGCTGTAGAAGACCAACATCAGTCAGCTGACTGCCAGCCAATCAGGGGGATGGAAGGATCAGAGGTCGTTCGGTGGTTGTTTTTGCTTGTGAGCTCGTGTCAGAGCCAAGTGGGGGGAGTTACACCTCCTTTGGTTTTGGGATGGGCGAGTCGGAGGTACCTTCGAGGTTCGGCTCCTCCTTTGCCTGAAGCTAAGGAATCCCCTGGAGCCCAGGACAGCAGCGTTCAGCAGTTTCCAAGGAGGACAAAAGAGGAAGATAACAAACCCGAAAAAGCCACAAAGCGAGACTTTGCACAGTTTCAGCAGGAGGGGAGCGGCAGAAAAAGGCTTCAGTAGTCGAGTCGCCCGGTGGGCCGAAGGAGGCGTCCTGCTTTGGCTGAGGCCCCTGGTGACGCTGGAGCCACCTGGCGGTGATGGTGGAGAGGTGGGCAGATTTGAGATGGAACAGGGTGGGAAAATCAACTTGGCGGAGCGAGAGAGGGGGAAAAAGACACAAACTAAAGTCAAGAGAAGACGTTGAGGGCGGGCCGCTCGGCCCCAGGAAGACATCGTGTCAAAAGGTCCCTCCACCGTCAACGCTCGCCGTCATTCCAAGTTCCCGCTCTCGGACATGGAGATGTTGAGCGTGTTGGCGGAGGGGAAGAGGTCTCTTTGGTCCGTGGGGCTCTGGTAGTCCGACGTCAGCTCCGGGTCCAGCAGTGTGGACAGCGTGAAGTTGGACGAGCCTTTCTTCAGGCACTGCGAGTAGAAGTTGAGCAGGAGGTCCAGCTTGTTCTCGATGGACTGCACCTGGTTGAAGACACGCACATACAACACACACTCAAATATAAAGAGGAAGTAAACCAGTCTCGGAGACAAAATTGGTATTTTGGGAACATTGGGACTCATTTTGCTTTCAGAAAAACAGGACTGAGGAAATAATCCAATGGTGTGAATTTCCGTCGTTCACCGTTACCAACACGTTTACCTGTTTCTCGACTTTGACTACACGTCCCATCATGCTCAGCTCATCCAGCGGTTCCAGTTCTGGGGGCGTCTTCTCTCCCTTCTCAGGTCGTGCCTTCTTATCGGGCTGGACAGAGCCTCGGCCGATGATCTGGTCCACCCTTTGGATGGATGAACACGAAAGCATCTCAGATTCCACTGCAAAATTTCTCAAATCTTCCTCTCATTTTTTTTTTTTTTATCCTGATGGCCCATTTCAATCAGGAGTGTTGAGTGGGTTGAGTAAGTGACAATGTGGCAACAAAAACAAAACAAAACTGAGAACTGACAAACATAGACAAACAACCAATAAGAAGCCAGGATGGGCCGGTACCTCATCTGCAGGCTCTTGATGCGGCCCAGCATGTCCAGGTGTCCGGCCGAGTACTGCTCGATCACATCCTTCACGTCGTACGGACGCAGAGTCTCCTTAAACTTCCTCTTGGCCACCAGGAACTTTAAAATCCTGCACACGCACACACACACACACACACACACACACACACACACACACACACACACACACACACACACACACACACACAAGGCTTCATTGTTATGAGTCCTCAGAGAGCTTTTAGAGAAAGCCGCACCGACGTCCCAGTCTGAAGGGTTGGACCTTCTTTGGAAATTCGGCCCAAAAGAAAAAGAAGAAAATTCATTAATTACAGACCGAGTGACCTTATCGTTCAGCGACAGCCCCACAGAGGAGGCTGCTGTCAGATGAGCAGGGACAACGACGGAAGACATTTTTCCGACCAGCGGTTTTGCAGCTTCAGCAACATCTACATACATACACACACACACACACACACCTCTTGGTGTGACGGGGCAACAGATCCTCCCAGTCCCAGCACACACTACATCCCAGAGTGTGTGTGTGTGTGTGTGTGTGTGTGTGTGTGTGTGTGTGAGTGTCGAGGCAGCACTAATGCACCTGGTGGATGTCAGTGCAGTTGCGCACTCGGCTTTAAAGGTTCCAATTCTTCAGAATCGTCTCCCAGCGATAATGTGTGTGTGTGTGTGTGTGTGTGTGTGTGTGTGTGTGTGTGTGTGTGTGTGTGTGTGTCTGGGCCATCAGTGAAAATATAAAACATCCATCCATCCATCCTCCACATCTCTGGCTTCTTTGGCTACCTCTGTCAACCAGCCCTTTGTGATGTCACAAAAGGTCAGTGATCAGTGATGGCTCCGCCCTCAAAGAGCTCCTTGTTCCTAGCCCCTTAAAGATCCAACAAAATATCAGGTCTTAGCAGGAGACTGTAAACAGAGGGCTAAATGATGTATAAAAAATGTAATTTTTCCTCCACTGAAGTCCAGGATGGACCGAGGACGTGAAAATGGGAGCTTTAAAAATAGAAACAACAAAAAAATAAAAATAAGATCCGACCGTGGCGCCTCAAGTCAACTTGAAAGAGAAGCGCTGTAAACAGGAAATCCAAGCCGCCTCGACCGGGTGACCTGCGTCTGCTCGGGCGCCATCGGAGGCGGTGAGAAGCAGGCGAGGAGAAGAGCTCCACGTTCCTTGAGACGGAGGAGGAGGCGTTGTCGGTCAACTCTGAGCAGCAGGACCGGCTGAAAGCTCAACTTGGCCGACGGGTCGTCGTCTCAACGAGCCGCTCTGACCTTTGCCGGGGTCTGCAGCGCTTGCATCTTCTGCAGCTGTGTGGCTTTTTTTTTTTTTTTTTTAGAGCAACAAAGAAGTTGAGGTGTGAAGGGGGTTTAGGGAGGGGGTGGGGGAGGAGTTGGAGGAGGAGGAGCCACGGTCACCAGCTGCTGCAGCAGCTTCCGTCAGCGCCGCGCTCTCGTTTCCTGATGACTCCTGCATTCGCCGGCATTTTCTCTCTTTTTTCCCCACTTGCTTTTTTTTTTTTCTTTGCTCATTTTGCAGGTAGATGCAGAATTTTACGGCCGAGGTGGGTCTCAGGTGTGGGTGAAAAGAAAAGGTTGAAGAGACTGAGGCCTTTTTTTTTCATTCAGGTCCTCGGAGGGATTCCGTCAGGATGCTGACTCCCTCCCACGGTCCGGCAAATGGCTTTTACAGCACCGTCCGTCCGTCCGTCCGTCCGTCCGTTAGTCTTCACACTTCCTGGATCTGTAGCTCCTGCACTTTGCCGCAGCAGAAAAGGCCCATTAACTGTTCCGGCTCTCTGTAAATACACACTTTGAGTTCTTTCACGACGTGGAGATGCAATTCAAACAAATTAAATTTTCCAAAAAAAAAACTTGACACGTAGGAGCAACGTTTGGGCTCAGGTCACCCAGGAACACCGAAGATGATTATTGCTAATGTGGGAAAACTGTAGACCCTCGGAGTGCTGCGTCGTCTGCTGCAGCTCCAGAGTGCTGGCGCTGCTGGTCCAAATGTTTCTGCAACGCAGCAAAAGGAGCATCCCAGATATAGTCTCTCTGGTGGCGGCAGGTTTCGTCTTGGAGATTTAGGAGAAAAAACAAACCAGTGAAAGACTATTCTGCTGACACCGAACTGAAGCAGGCCGGCCAGAGTGGAACCATGCAGAGGAGAGCTGCAGAAAAGATTTATTTCTCATATCCATGTTGTAGGATGGAGGTGGCGCAGTGTTTAGCGCTGCCGCCTCACAGCAAGAAGGTCGTGGGTTCGATTCCGGGCCTGGGACCTCTCTGTGTCCCAGGCCGAGGAGCCTGGGAGGAAGCCGGAGAACCTGGAGAGAACCCAGCAGACACACCAGGTTCTCCGGCTTCCTCCCACGGTCCAAAAACATGCAGGTGAGGTCAACTGAACACCTTAAACTGTCCGTCCGTAGGTGTGTGTGTGTGTGTGTGTGTGTGTGTGACTGTGAATAGTTGTGTGTCCCCCTGCCTTCACCCTATGACAGCTGGGAGAGGCTCCAGCAGACCCCTGTGACCCTGAGCTCAGGAAGAAGCAGGTATTGAAAATGGATGGAAGGATTAATGGATGGATGGATGGATGGATGGAAGGATGGATGGAAGGATGGATGGAAGGATGGATGGATGGAAGGATTAATGGATTAATGGATGGATGGATGGATGGAAGGATTAATGGATTAATGGATGGATGGATGGATGGATGGAAGGATTAATGGATTAATGGATGGATGGATGGATGGAAGGATTAATGGATGGATGGATGGATGTTGGAAGAGCCCATTGAGAAAAGCATTGAAAAGGGGTGCACGTTGATGTTTTCAGGGGCGACAAGAACACAAGAGCCTGAACTCTGTTGCGCTGCACACGTCAGCAGATAGACGAAGAAAAAAAGACCACGATGACTGAATGAGTTAAAGAATAAGAGGCGCTGGTCCACATTCAGCCGAGTGGTGACCAACCACAGGCTGCCTTCCAAAAATGGAGCTTCAGCACTAAGTTCACTGACATCGATCATAAACGCCCGAGTGTGTGTGTGTGTGTGTGTGTGTGTGTGTGTGTGTGTGTGTGTGTGTGTGTGTGTGTGTGTGCTCAGCACCTGCTGTTTCACACACCTGCACTCTGTAAAGGAACTCCCGTCCACCCGGGAGTCTGCGGACCTCCGGTCAGAACTTTCCGCTGAGTCAAGTGCAAAAGCCCCGACTGGGGTCGCGTGATAAAGCCATCAGTGTCAGAGCGGCATCACACAGTCATACATCACAGCAGCATCCCCAGACCACAGAGCATCCACACAGCTGCAGAGTTGCCGCTGAAGTCATTAGAGCCGTATCAAGTTAGCGCCGAGATAAATGAATAAATGGAAGCAGAGGTAAAACAAATAACTGTATCGAAGTGAAAAGGAGATTTTTCTTTTCACTTGTTTAGAAATTGAAAGAATAAAAAAATATATTAAATATTGCGAGGACTGGGATGTGTTTCCTGTCTGCAGGAACCTGCAGGTACGTTGTCATCGTGCATTATTAAAAGCTGAACCTGAAGAAACCTGAAGTAAATCTATCAGATTTACAGCGACAGTCTGCAAACAAACAAACGAATGGCCGACGACGGGAGTGAATCACACGCGCAGAAGGAGGAGGAGAAGTGCACATTATCCATAAATCATGCTGGTGAAATATTAATGGACTAATTTCAGCTCCCGTGATTTTAGCCGCAAAGACAAAAAGTATTTCTGTGCTTTTATTTTGTTAGTTAAAGGAAGCATGAGGACGGAAAACAAAAAGGCAGACGGCAAAAACATGCAAACATGAGAGCCTGCGTGTGTGAGAAAGTGTGTGTGTGAGTGCACACATGCGTGTGTGTGTGTTTTTATATTCATCGAATGTATTTAAACTCTGAGTTTACAAACAGAACATTTCTTCCAAACACAGTTTGGATGACGATGACATATTTAACTTCACATTTTGTATGTTTGTATTTTAGCATCCTGTGTCTTTGCCTCAATTGTTTTGCGTACAGCGCATCTAAAATTGATGCATTGCAGTACCGCCATTGTCCACCAGGAGCCGTCAGTCGCGCCTCCACTTTGCACACATGAGCAGCATGGGCACGGTGGGGGCAGGGGAGAGGGGGGGTTTGACAAGGTCACCAGGGAGTGAGTGGGGGGGCATGAGGGGGGTGGGGGGGGGGGGGTGTTTCCTCTCCTAAGTGGCCATTTTGACCCCATCGTCAGCTGAATGTGCTGGCAGCAGCGGGTTGCGTGGCCATTAACCCAGAGCCAGCGGTCCGAACACGCGTGCAAGGGTCGCTCATCGTAAAGTGACCTAACCTGCGATCAAAGAGCGCTCAACCCTCCCAGGGGCTGCTGGGTGGGGGGAGGAGGGGGGGGGGGGGGGGGGGCAAGGGGCTCGGCTGAGAATCATTCATAAGTCAGGAGGGAGGCCGAGGAAAAGGTCTGTTTATAAACAGGAGAGCGGCGTAAACACTGTCAACACTGTAAACACTGCAGTTTGTTGTTTCCTGCGATGGAAGGCGCTGCCACTTGTACCGGTTCACACCATGCTGGAGCTGCTTTCATCTCATTACGCTGTGCACACAGTGTAAACTACTGTAAGTGTGAAGTTTTTCAGCTCATCTGGTATCATTTATGGTGTTTGACCTGGGACTCACGGTGCTGTTGGTTTCGTTGTTGCCGTCGATTGCCTAATTGTTCAGGACGATCCCACAGTGACTTGAAGGGCCAACAATGGCGGGGAATCAGCCCTTTGTGACATCACCTCCACCAGGTTTGTGAAAACATGTCAGTGAATGGATTGTTTGGCAGAATTTTGGGGTCTTCAATCAGCTCCCAACGTCTCCTCATATTACCAACCAAACTTTCGCCGACGGTTGAATGGTGTTGGCCTCTCCTTGCTCTGGCTGAAATCTGATCTTTGTGACGTCACAAAGGGCCGGCCGGCTTAATGAATAACACCCAGGTGTTGACTCCGCCCTGTGAGACTGACAGTTTTTCAATGAAACCTGCCATAAAAACATATAAACATCAAGCTCGATAAAAACAGACGTTGGTCCTCGTTCAGACTGCCGGCCGAAATCCCATTTTTAGCCCATCCAGATTGAAATCCGATGACTCTTTTGCAGTCTGAACAGTCACAAATCACATGAAATCCGATTTTTGCTAAACGGATTTCTTGTTGTCCAGACTGAACGGAGCCAGATCCCTATTGGACACTGGTTAAAAAACAGTGTGGACAGTCAGCCCTAAAAATTAAAAAAAAAAATTCGGATTTGAGAAAGAATCTGATTTGAATCAGATTCGCCTGCAGTCTGAACGCAGCCTAAGTCCTGACTCGAGACGCTGCGGCCGAGGTGAGAACTGACCTGACGGCCCTGATGAGCGTCTTCACAGCTGGGATGACCTCGTCCATGGCCACGTCACAGTAGGGCTTGTCCTCCACACTGTCCTCCCCGAGTCCGTCCACTGAGCCCGGACAAAGGCCAAAAGGTCAAGGTCACACAAGCGATGCGAGAGAGAGTAAACTAATGTGTGTGTGTGTGTGTGTGTGTGTGTGTGTGTGCTGCCCACCGTCGGCCGGCGGTCGAGGCTTGAGGCGCAGCGAGGTGCGGAAGCGCGTGCGGTCGTTGAAGCTCCAGCTCTTCTGCACCTTCCCCGGGCTGCTGGTCTCCGGGTCGTTCTCCTGGCTGGGCGAGCGCCGCACGGCCGAGCCCGACGGCAGCGGCGAGTTCTTGTTGCGGATGGTCTGCGACGAGCGCGAGTTGTTCATGCGGATCCGGTCCCGGAAGCCGATCTTGCCGCTGACGGTCGAGTGAGAGGACACAGTCAGAGAGACGAGGAGACGACGGCGGCAGAGTGCGTGTGTGTGTGGTTGTGTGTGTGGGTGTGTGTGTGTCCTGCATGTGTTTCACCGCCATTAGTGTTACAGACAGGCGGCTGGGAGAGAGAGTTTGTTAGGAATGGTGAGAGAACACACTGTAGACGGACGGACGGGCGGAACAGAGACGGCAGACGCTGAGACGGGAGATGAAGGCAGCTGGAACCACAGGGACCACTTGGAAAAGTTCCCAAAAAACACATGAAAGGCAAACTCTCTTTTAGCAGGAGGCTGCAAACAGAAGGCTAAATACACACGACACACACAGCGATGGGCCTTATCCCTCGGCGATGTCACAAAGGGACGGTGACCACACCCCCAGACATGCGTTGCCGCCCCCTCCTCCCCATCCTTACCAAACAAGTTGGAGGGTCCAACAAAGCGTCAGTGTTAGCAGGAGTGCTGCAAACAGAGGGCTAAACACTGCTGCTGCTGAAATGAAGATCAGACGGATTGAACGCTCCGCAAACTCTGGAGGTTTACTTCTTTTTTTCTTTTCTTTTTTTTTTTTCCTTTTTACGTTCCGGTCGTTGCAGCCGATTCAGCGCAATCAGCCTGAAACCCGATTCCGACTCGGAGGACGGGGGAAAAAAATGAAAAAAAATAAATAAAAACCCTTGCAGAATAGGAGACGCTTCTTAATCCCCTCCGCAGGAAGAGTGAGCGCTGCACCGTCGGCGAAAAAGGGCGAGCGACCACTCACTCGCGCGCTCACAGATTCCCAGAAGGCGGCACGGGAACGTCGCGAATCCCTCTTTGTTCTTTTGCGTGTGGCCGGCCTCCCATTTGGATTAAAATTTCAAGAGCAAACAACGGGGGGAAAAAAAGTGGACGAGGGCGTCGAGCGGAAAACAGCGTTTCATACCAGCGACACGAACACGCCGCAGGCAGGCCAGGGAAACAGGGGGGGAGGGGAGGAGGGAAGAGGGGGGGTGGGGGGTGGGTGGACATGCCATCGGGAGTCAGACGTGAACTTTTCCGCATCCCGGGGAGAGAAAACGCATCAAAATCACTGCACGGCACAAACGTCTTTTCTCTCCATCAGCAGAAGTTTCACACTCGGAGCATGCGGAGTGAAAACACCGCGAGGCTTCCTGCGCC